>NW_026864338.1:0-13359 GCF_026571515.1 Ruditapes philippinarum
ATAACCGATAAACACCGCTCAGACCGATGTTATTTCTCAAGTATATACAATGTAAGACCAAAAGTTCTATAGTACCAGCAGTGATCTTACTGCTTTATATATGGTAACATGTAACATTTTAGATACAGCAGCACATATAGGATTTGATTTAAAAAAAAACAACATTACATACCCTCTGTTACTGGTTTTTGTCTTGTGCTGCGTAACAATGTAACTTTTCACAGAAGTGTACTTTTTGACATCTATTTTGCACCATGTGTTCATTATTTCCCGCCACTGGCAGATAATAAGTTATAGATAATAGGTAATAAGTAATAAATTATAAATAACGGGGTATATATGCTAAATAATGATTGTTGGTTTTAAGTAATAAGTAATAATTATTAAATAATAAATGTCCCTCCAGGGCTTCCGTATAAATTTGACATTTAGTAACTAAAATTGAAGACACAACCACTAGCGCTTGTTTAACATTTCATAACCAGCCAATTGTCTGAAAGGTTACTTTATTTTCTGTGACGTTGAAACCTACTTCACCATGGTTGTCTAAATGTGATGGATATATCTAAACTTTTGTTCTTGATATATTGAAATTAGGATTTGATAGAAAAGATAATTGGCCAAACACCCGTGTTACAATTAGACTGAAGTATCTATATATACAAATAGACACAAAACGTTTATGGCGCATTGTATTTGTAGATAATGGCATTTTCCCAAATTGAGGTTATGAAAATCGTGCTTGAATCACTCGGTTAAAATAATAAAACTTGCTTAAACTATTTCAAATTACACAGTCTATAAACAGGATAAATAAATGAATAATAAATAAATAAATAAAAATAATTGATTCGTCTAATCCTTCTGGATTTTCATAGAAATAAATTTACTTAAGTTACAAACCCCAAAAAGTCCAAAGGCAAATAACAAAAAACACCACTACAACAACAACAAAAACAACAACAGCAACACCAGTAGCAGCAGCAGCAGCAGCAGCAGTAGCAGCAGCAGCAGCAACAACAACAACAACAACAACAACAACAACAACAACAGCAGCAGCAGCAACAACAACAACAACAGAAACAACTACTTAAAAACAACAGTTTGAACAGAAATAATGTAAATAAATCATGGAGATCAACAACCCCTGTGCATATTGTGTTGGTTTATAGCAAAAGTACACTGTTATCAGCAGTGACAGTGATGAGGATATATATCTTCAACATGTACTTAGAATGCTGGATCACGATGACGTAATTGTCTTGTAAATATAGCATCGTTCACAAGACATATCATTTATGTGATTAAATGTCAATAAAAAGCCATGACTTTCTAGAGTTTTACGAATGGAAACTTTGTACCGTTTAATAATCCAAATACCGTTGTCCCCCCCTCTCTACTTTGAATAGATTTAGATTTATTGATTTTCAGAAAAAATAAAACACATTGACACATTTTACATTTAATATTTTAATACCTGCGAACTAACAGTACAGTAGCAATTTATAATACAGCATTTTGAAACGTTGCTTTTTATTGGATAACCTTGACGTTTATACATTTTATATATACAGCTGCTGTCAATTTTTGAAGCAATCTTCTTTTGTTTCTCTAAAAAGAGAGGTTTGCTGTATTATAGATTCATTACAAAGATTCTTGACAGGTAATTATGACCGTATAAAAACGATTGTTTGCGATAAAGCTAGAATTCTATATGAAAACAACCGTTTTTATAAACCATATAACCTGTTATAACAATCTTTATAACTAATAATGTAAATCGATTTTCAGCACTCAGACAGTTCAAGATCTTTTATTTCATGATATAATCTTCTTGTTCACGAACTGATCAATTCACTTTTATCTTAAAACTTGTCAGCCGTTTCATAAAGGCTTATATGTTCTTATGCGGACTTATGCTACGACGACTTTCTCTAAAAATATCTATTTAAAAGATCATAATGTCTTCATATTAAAACTATTCTTTGGTACTTCAGACAATAAAAACATTCAATCTGATGACAATTTATCAGCAGGTTTCTAATTTCCTTTGTAGCACAAAACAACAATTTTAACTTCATCGCTTATCAAATAAGGCAAGTTCAGAAAAGAACTGATACTGCGACATGTTGTCGTAAATATAGCTTTCAGTAAGAAAAATGTTACACACTTTGTATAAAATACATGATGTATAATGATTAGAGAAAGTTATCTTAAACTCCACATATAACGGAATCAATGCAAAATATTTTTATTGGACATATGCTTCCATTTTTGCTGTTGATTTTATTTATAAATCGCATAAAATAAGTCGGTTATAAAACCTCATCATAAGATTATATCGACGGCGCAAACGATTTCACAAGTTGGTCTTTTTCAAAAACAATAACTATTTTGTGTAATAATCATATCCATAGAAAAAACCAAAAAGTTTATTCTTCTGATAAAGTTAAAGGTGAATATAAACAAACATATAAATTGATGTTTGCCATTTTGGTGATCAAAGAAGTATGATTCTCACAATACTACTACTAATAATAAAATAGGTTAAAAGTTTTAAATTACTGAATTACTGAAACTATAAATGATTCATTACATTGACAAACACTTGCCTCGTTTCTAAAATAAGACTATACACTATGTCGCTTAAATCCAAGGTTTACAAATGTTTATAGCACACACATTGTAATCCGAATATTAATAATATCACTTTTCGTTCTTCATTCAAACGGTAACATAAAGTTCTTTTAACAAACTGCATATTAGACAGACAAACATTATACCAAAATCGAACACCATGTAATGCTAGATACGTTCTACAGATATAGTGTTGCCAGGTTATAGCTTTCTATTAATCTAAATATACACTGATTAAACATATCGTCTTAATATGATTGCTAAGAATGATATGTGTTCCTTCAAATGTAATCTTATTAAGCTATATCTGATGAAATATTTTTATAATTGTAAAATGGTAAAATATTTTGTTTCTATACTCTTACGATCGATGCTTGAAACTGTTGTAATATAGAATGTTTCTGTTAACACACATTTAATCATAATAAAACACAGGAAAAATATCTTATTTTAAGAAAGTTTTAAACGGTTTCATGTATTCTTCAATCGGTGAAAAGGAAATATACTGTGAAAATTCATACATACAGGAATTTTGGAATTACATTATATTCTGTCTGAAAATTCAAACAAAAAATTAATAATCTTCTGGCAGCAAATATATAGCTTTATACACCTTAAAGCAATTAGAACATTCTATTGAAACTGACAGAAATGAAAAAAAATGTCACTCAGTGACAGACAGAAGTCTTACTAGGTCAGTTCAACGAGTCCAAATGTCTATTACTAAGTGACAATGACAGCACCTTTCAATCTGTTAGCGAAGGTGTGTCATAAATGACAATAGCTGTATACATTGTTAATGATACCAACGTTGTTCCTCATTTGTTCAATCTATAAGCTATTCAGTTAATATTATTTTCTTTTTTCATGACCTAATGACCAAGGATTCTTAAATATATGTTTGGCATTCATTGTTGTATTCCTTTATTGTAGTTATTAAATATTTCTGTAAGTAATTAACTCTTTCATCGCACTCATTGAATATTTAAGTTACTAGGCAGTTCAAAATGTGATACAACCTAAGTAACAACAATATTTATTGTTAGGCGTCCGAGGCCGACTAGTTAATATAGTTGACTTCCTTACCGCTGTGGATCCCGTCAGTGAGTTTGGATTTCTTATGTGAGGAAGCTATCAAGCTAGTTTACGGGACTTCAATGGTTCTACTCAGCTGCCCGTTTGTGCCGGAAATAATGCACGGAAGGGCAATTGAGGTCTTCCTTCACCCGTAAAGCTGTAATGTCGCCATATGACCTATACTGTGTCGGTGTAACGTAAAACCCAATCAAACAAACAAAGCAAACAATTTGCACAAAAGTTAGAAGATAATATTCATTTACTTTGTTATATGCATATTTACAAAATTTCAATATGGTTAATATCAGTAATAGCATATGCTTTATCTCTCCATATAAATTCTTCTTTTATAACTGAAACCTTAAGCAAAAATTTATTTTATAATATTTTTATTAATATTAATGTTATTTTTGGATTGTTGTGCGACCAAAAAATGCCCATAAGTATTTGTGAAATGTTTGTATCTTCTTTTCCTAAGTTCGGAAATGTCAAGTAATTGCATTTTATTTTATTACAATGTAAATGAGCAGGAAACTTTAGAGCATCAGCTAAGAAATCACATATTTCTACCTGCTGGCACAAGAACGGGTTATTCGGAAAGTACACACTTGATACATTCGACCAGAATAACGAACCAAAGAAGACATTCAATGGTCTGTTTACAACATTTTCGTAGCCACAATGATTACTTATATTACAGCTCTGAACTTATTCATTCAAGTAAGTTCATTCACTTTATCTATCATTTTCAGTTTCCGTCTGTTTTTGACTTTCAGATTCTGTCATTATCACAATAAATGTTTGTTCAAAGTATAGGATTAAATACGTCAGATGTTCATTTTGACTCAGTTACTGAAAGAAAGGAGGTCCTTTACAAGAGTGAATGAAAATATTCATCGAAAAAAATAGCAGAAGGTTAATTTCAAGGATGACAGAACATGCATAGGGTCTCTCCATTGATTGATATATGAATAACTTTTGAATGTCCTAGGTATATTGCTTCATTTTATTTCAACTTAACACTATGTTGATGGTGAAAATTCATTATATCATGTGTCACATAGTTTTACACTAATCCAACATCTGTGAGAAAAGAAAACACTTTTTATACTTTTTATTAAACGTCCGAAAAACCATGAATAAAATAAACCATGAGAACACCATTGAACAAAAATTGCAAAGTACTTATTGGGGGAAATATATTCACTTCCAGATAACTAAGAATGCGTACCCTTTGCAACTTGATGATTGAACAAGTTATTTATTTGTTTCGTATAAAGAGTGTATGGACATGATTAAGGTCATTATTCACAGGTTACACGACTTGCGTAATATATAATCTTTATCTGCTAATGTTACTAACATAATAAAATCATAAAAATGGGAATTAGGTAAGAAACCAGACCCTAGACCAGCTGCGCGTGGTGATTTACGTCTTATCTTTTATAGACTTATCTTGGTGTGACCGGAAGAAACGCCTAAACAACGAATAATGAGCATATTACAAAACCATACATCATCTGTGTTGACATACCGTACAATCGTAATTATTTAAAATTATCCCGAATGAACTATACTTCTACATTATTTTCATAGAAATAAGCTCTTTTTTACATAATAAAGTGCCCAATTTATTTGCAATAAAACTACGACCTAATTATAAAATAATAATAATCAAAATATATGATATCTTCTGTTCTCAGGAATTTGTGTTAGCTAAGTTGAACTTTTAATCAAAAGTTTTTGTATCGATATAAATGCCATAAACATTTTGATAAAAAGCGAAACCTGTTTGAACATTTGATAAATTGTGTCGGGTTTTGTCTTTTTATCCTATAAACTTTTCAAGGGGTTCTGCTTAGGCTTTTTTTTTTACAAGAATGAGCTGAAGTTCCCATCTTTATACCATTTGATGCAGGTATTTACCAATTACTTGTGTGCAAAATTTCAGGTCATTTTCTCACTCATCTTTTCCGATATAGTAATTTTTATTGTGGAAAATAACCACCTAAAATGGAAAGCGTCTTTTTTCTATTTTCCGAGTATAATTCTGTTTATTCTGTTTTAAGGGCACTAGTTGATCTTTGTAAGGTGATTGAATTAAATATTTGTAAGCTTTCTTACCTCAGCGAAGCTCATTTAACAGGACAATCTATTACAATATCAGTGCACTGTTACACATTCAGGGCAACATAAACTATCATGAGCAGTTTTTGAAAATAAATATTGTTTAAAAAATTTAGTTTTTTTTGTGCAATTTTCGTGTATTTCATTTACACAGAATCATTCCAACGTCTTTATTTAATCAGTTATAAACCAAAAATCTGATTTCTATCTTTGACTCGAAACGTGTACACCATAAAACCATTCCCAAAGATATAAAATAAATAACGAAATGAATATTATAAAAAAACAGGAGAACAACAAAAGAAGCAAACATTAATTAACGTAACATATGCAAAATAAATGTGAATCACATTTTCATGTGAGATTTCTATGGACTCCTGCGTTGCTAAAATTGCCAGAATAAAAGAGGCATACATTGTGACAAAAGTATTCAGCCAGCATATGATTAATAAAAAATCAGTCCATTGAACATAAGCAATATTTCAACGTTTTAAAAGAAAACAACATAAAACTAATTTTACTTAATGTTTTATACCCTTAATATGTATGTTTGATTATTAGCATGCAATTAAATGATCATAAAGATGGTTTACGATTTCTTTCAACATTTTGCTAGGATAATCAAATCAAATGTCAATTGACCTTGAAGAAACAACTCCAATATACAATTTGTTTAGACAATCGGCAATTGAATATTAAATTTGATTTAGTACATTATTTTGACAGTTATGTAAGTGCAGCGGTATCGTTACGTTTTAGTAGTTCGAAGCACGCATTCGGCAATGTTTGTCGAGCAATGTATTCACATTGTAGACAAATTTATTACTTGTTATCGTAATAAGGCATGATAAATCCAGTATTTATTTCTGCCTATTGTTTATATTTTATGATAAGTTGAACAAAAATTATAGAACTGATCAATAGTAAATCAACCTTGTAGACAACATTTCACGATTTGATAGACCATAAAGCAGACGCCGGAACGTTATGTGCCTGCTGTGAGTACATTTATATTTTGTCTAAAGAATCTAGTAAGGATTAAATACGTTTGAACAAACAGCCAATCCTTTTTAATAAATATTATCAACACGAGAAGGCATTGAAGAAACTTTTCAACAAACACCAGTGCAAAAATGTGTCGTTCGTTGATCCTTGCAAGTCGAAGGTCCTAAAATATCAATGACCTGAATTTGTATTCTAGTCCAGTCATTCTAGCTCAAAATAGAGCCAAACCTCAAACAAATTGCAACAGAAAATATTTTAAGTGTTTTGAAACTCCATACCTATATTGTATAACATATCAAAAGTCTAGAAAAATCTAAATTGGAGAATGTTTTCAAAAATTGAGATCAAATATATGGGTATCATTGTATTTATTTTTTTAATTTGAACTCAATGTAATACACACATACAATTTTCCAATCAGTTTTACATATAATATGCATACAAATATAGCTTAATTCTATCCCTATAGTAACATAAAAGTAATCAAAAAAGTTTTTTTGTTTAAAGAAACTACTTTACCTTCTAAAATTTATTAATTAACTTAAGTGGGTGGGGTAATATTATATTTTTACATTGCTGTAGATCAACAATTTATTGAAAAGCTCTGTGTTATATGATATTAAACAGAAAATACATAATGGTTTACGTACATGTGAAAAACTGTCAAGGTTCAACGTTTTATGAATTTAATTTACCATTCCATCAATATTTAATGCATATATTGAAATATTTATATTAACATTGTACATAGCTAATGGGTGGGGTAATTTTATACAAAATAAAGAAACATTAAGGAAAATCTATATTATCTATGATAATAATATTGAGTTTTATATTAACTTGAATACTTTCAAGCACATTCTGTTGTATTTTTTCTGAAGTCATTATATAACATCATGACATTTGGTCAAAAGAGGTGACATTGACCTTTTGGAAGGTCAATTTCAAATATTTGATACATTTGAGCATAAAATGTAAAAAAAAACATTTGCAAATTTTAATTTGTAAAATATCTTCGCTAAGCATAAGCACAAGAATGTCATGACTTTTACAAAGCGTCACTCGCTTCTGTAATTTCTGGTCGACTCATCTTTCACTTTTTATATCACTAGATGGTAGCACCTGAAATTCTTCTGCTATATCTTTTCCAGTTCTGAAATTAGAGGAGCATAAACATGTTTGATGGTAAAGAGCATCGGCTCAAGCAAGTCGTGAACCTGTTCTATCCTTGCTGTCACTGTATCAGACAAACAGTCATTCCTCTGTATACATATATTCAAAAAACAGATAGGTTCTAGTGTCCTTACTGGCGAAACATCACACTTCCTTGTTTTACCCTTACTTTATTAAAGATTGACCACATATAAACAATCTTTTTTGTATGAAACTTATCAGTCATTGATCTCAATGGTGGCATCAGTGTTTTCTTTTTCTGTCTTAGTGTCTCTTTAAGTGTAATGTGGGTTACAGTACATCTTTTCTACACTCAATGTGAATATATTATTCCGATTCAACTTTTAAACTGTCATTTTATTTTCTCACTGGCAGCATTTATTCCCTTGAATTCCTTTTCGTTGCCTTTAACTGTCTTTGTATGATCATCAAACAGCTGTTAACAAATCCGACAGGAGTTCATCTTGAAAAAAAAAAAAACAATAACTGATATTGTAGATTTATAAAATCTGTTTTTAGCATAATATGGAGGTTGATCCAGAATTACCCAAAATTTGTTTATAATTCTGATAACTTTTTTATGTTTTCTTCATTAAATTTATAAATGCGCAAAAATCGATGTTTCTTCTATTTAATTGCCAAATATGATTATAAACATCCAGTACCGTCTCAGGCCGCCTTAAATAACCCTGGATACGCCACAGCAGCGCAACTCAAAGAACACGACGTTCGTTGAAATTTATTATACACCAAAGTGCCCGACATAAAAAGGGATCATGTCCAATATTTTTTGCCGAAGGTTAATGTAAAGCCTGCTAAAATTTCACGTCGTTTGAACATTGTTTTATTGTGTAATCATTTGTAATTGCAATGTTTATTTATGCAAAAAACGTCTTCATTAAGGCGTCGAAAAACCGGCACTTTCATAAACATATGTCAACTGTTAAACAGCCTACCATAGAAACATCTAATATGATAAAAGAAATTCGACACAAGTATTTTTGTTAGTCATGCATACAAAACTTTTTGAGGGGTAAAGAAGTTTTTTACCAGACTGTTGGAGTAATTTTAAAGATAAATACATATCGTTTGCGGCATAGAAGAATACGCATGAAGTTAACGTTCTCCGTCGCTGTGGCGATTGAAAAATACAAATATGCTGTCATATGCGGCCTTGCACAATTTCAATGCGATTTAAATCAAAGCACTGAATGTACTGATGGGGAGGCTATGAGAGAATGTTTCAGACTTATAGTTTCTTTTGTTTTTGCTTAAAATATGCTACCAAAATAAAAAGATATGCACATTGCGCTATTTATCCTTACTGTTGTGTTCAACCCATTTCATATATATGGTTAATGTGGTTGACTATTCATTTTGTTAATATTCCAGAACATTTAATTGAGGTCTACATTCGGAACTGTTAATCATGCAATTTTGAAAAACCTAAAACTGTCAATAATAAATGACATACCAGCAAGTAATGACGACTGTTCATTTTATCAGATAACAATAACATTTTACAACTGACGGTTCCTTATCAAAATATTCTTACGGACTGTTCATCATAAATACTTTTATGTCATTTTAATATTATTGAATGATAATAACAACTGCAAGTGATGCAACATTTTTATTGAACATAAAAATTATACACGTTTAGATGTACCATAATTGAGAGATCAATAAGAACTGTCTTGTGATGAGTATTAATATTCATGCTCTACGGACAGAAGGTTGTCTTCTCCAGAAGCAAATCTCGAATAAAATCACGTTTTCAGAAAATTAATCCCATTTCATTTACTGACGGCGTCGGATAATATTAAAGCTAAATATTTCTTGAAAAAATACATCTCTGCAAAGCTTATTCAAAACTGAATCAACCTAAGTGAAAATTGATCAGGAAGTTATATCTTCTTTTTTTTACCGCCAACACTCAACCAACTTATGGTAGTTTAATCGATAGATTCTACGTGTATTTTTAAAACCTCACTAGCTTGAAATATATATACTGCGGATAATCTGTTGTTAACAGGGTGTGCGGTTATTTTACGTAGGGTTTTCCCTGTCGACCATTTCCCGCAAATAGATGAGAACATCGAAGCCGTCAGTGCTATGAATGGTGTTATAAATGGCGTGTTTTTGGAAGTTTTTGTTGAAACTTCTCCAAATACCTCCAGAGGCGTGCACGTCGCGGAAAGTATAGGCACACGGAAGGTCATAGTCAAGTCATCATAAGTACCAGAGGTGATTGGTTGAACTGTCGTGACTTACTCTGGAGGTTTTTGGCGCTAATAGATGCCGTTTTTGTTGTCGTCAGTCAGAAAGTTGATGCCGTTTGACGGTATTGTCGTCCTCCTTTACCACCAAAGAACGAAGAATGGGCTTCCAGGAAGAATCTGCTTGAAAAAGAACGTCCCAGATGCTATAATCTCGGACATATGGTTATTCCGGCGCCGAGTATAAATAAACTTAAAAACACACACACTTTTGTTTGAAAACAAAACAACAACACATTTTTCTGTAGTAATTTTTCAAGTGTTGTAAAATGAATAAGAAATTCCTCTTATGCCGCCCATTATTTTTGAACACAACCATAAAAAGTTCTTTTTTTTATTTTTCAAATAAAACATTAATCACTTCAGCGCGCGCAAATATCGGTTTCAAATTAAAGTTTCGTAAGATATGTTATGACTTCCCGATGCTCGACTGTAAGTAATTTGTATATGGTATTGTCGGTTTTTTTTTTGTTTTTGGTTTTTTTGTTTTTGTTTTTTAATTAAAGCTTCTTATTCTTTAATATTTTTATGTATCTCATAATCTGTATTTGAAAATTTGAAATTTTATTACACATGGACTATCAAATTATGATGTATGCCCTAGAATTGAATAAACTTTCTAATTACACAATACGGGGTCATACTGATCTTTGCGTCTTTCTCTGAAATAATTATTTCCTTGTTAAAAACAATATTTGACCACATATTTCTGTCAATTAACTGTTCACTTTTACTTCCGATTTTTTTTTTTTGTTTGTACGGAAACACATGTTTCTATTTGTGTTTTCTAATCAATTCGAATCTATAATCAGTTTAATGGGATCACCACCGGGTAAACGACTACTAGGTACTTTGGTCATGTTTTTTTACCACAAATATTTGAATGTTTCTATTGGGATTAAAATGAGCATAGTTAACTAAACAAACTGTTTTGTTATAAATTCCTGACCTGTCCTAATTCTAATTATGAGAATTAGTGAATATATAAGACTTTCACTACAAAATATTCTCCTAAACAAAAGAAGCACATGTTTAAATTTATTCCTATACAAATAAAAGATCAGAGTAGGGATCTGTCAATTGCCAAAGATTACTTTTATGTTAAAAGTTTGATTAATGAATTATGTAAGATGAAAATATTAGTATTGCTTTTTTTATTTTTTGCCAATGTAAAATGTAATATTGTGCTGGAATTTTGTCGGAGGTCCTTTGGGGGTTTTGTATTAAATAGTTTTTTTTTTTCGGCGATAATGGTTAAAGAAATAAATGTTTTCAAACTATATGTTCATCACCAATCAGTGAATTTTTAGTTAAATGTATGCAAAATATTTTATAAACAGCTATATGATTTAGCGGTTTATGAGCGTTTTTTCCGCGTACAGCCTCCTGGGGTGTAACAAATAAGTTAGTTTTCCTTAGTTATCACGCAAGCATGATCCATGTCCCTCTGATGTAAGCGACAGTTTTCAATTATTTGTCTTTAAAAAAATATTAAGGACTATTTAATAGTTTATAACAACAAAAGAACATGCATGATATTGAGAATACGGTGTTGCAACGTTCTACGTTAATGACCCCGTCAATAAAAAAAGAAAAGAAAAAACAGTTCGGGCGGGTCGGCTGCGTAGGCAATTGGAAAATTGTTATCAAAAATAATAAAAGAATATTTGCCACTGAATTAAAGCATTTACTTATAAAATTTTTCAATTTAATGCCTTTTTGTTAAAAAAATATTGATAAAGTTATTATTTTGAAAAGGGTTTTTTCATACCAGAACTATTTATTACAGACGTACGTATGCCTAAACCTGATTACCGCGGCAGTATGACGTCACGGGGTGGTGATTTAAACAAAAAATCAAGAATTTTCAGAGAATTATTATCTTTACAAATTGGCAGATATGAAATTAAAGAATGAAAATATTTTTCATATTGTAAAATGTCTGTGATGAGTGATGAGTCAGCCTTAGAAAAAATCAAGGTACTATTTTTTTGACCTGATTACCGCGGCAGTATGACGTCACGGAAAGTATGATTTAAACAAAAATCAAGAATTTTTCAGAGGAATTTATTATCTTTACAAATTGCAGATATGAAATTAAAAGAATGAAAATATTTTCATATTGTAAATGTCTGTGACGAGTGATGAGTCAGCTTAGAAAAAATCAAGGTACTATTTTTTGACCTGATTACCGCGGCAGGAAGAATTTGACAGACGGTTATTAAACATTGGGTCGGCCAATAGCCTCCCCAAAAATGAAAATTATAAGTGAAGATTATGTGCCTGTTTTTTCATACTTTAATTTGTTTTCTTTTACATGCACCTTTTTTATCTAATTAATTAAATGAATCATATATTTTATGCCTTCAACTTTAAGATGACCATCACAGCAATCAAGGCAATTAGCAGTTCAATAGTCATAGGTTTAGGTTTGTTAGTAACACTTACAGAGAATGGCATCGAGAGGATTCCCCTATGTATAAGATCAATAGAACATCAACCTTTTTTTGCATAATGTGACAAATCCTATGTTTGCTTATATGGTAGGCATACTGTGTTTTATTATCATATTCTTGTTTCCTTGTAAAGAGGATATATTACGCAGTAATAAAGTGTTTGTTATATGAAACTTTGAATAAATATTATTGAATTTATTGTTTTAAAATTACAGGTATTTCTGGATCATTTTGCATTCTTGTATTCTGGTTATTGGTTAGCTGATTACGTATTCTTTCAGTTATCCCAGAACAGTACGTGTTATTATAAGATGTAATTTTTCCTAAAAGGCTTTCCTTAAAACGTTTTAGGTGTTTTTATTTGATCAAAGTTGCAGATATGACACACTTTTCTTGCATATCAACTGGCGTTTTCCGTTAGTATTAACCCATGCCGGAAATTTCGATCTGGCATAGGGGGTGCCAGATGAAGTCGCGTGCTGTACAATGTCACGCTTAAGCCCCTGTCACAATAGAGCTAAAATTATTAATATAAAATACCTACTGGTAAAAGAGTTTGGAAGTAACGTAAAGATAAAGTCACATATTGAGTTTAAAATGTCACC
>NW_026864339.1:0-29762 GCF_026571515.1 Ruditapes philippinarum
TTTGCATAGTTTTTGTGTGCTATTGTTTCAATGATCAGATGGTCATATCACTGTCTCCAACCGTTGTATCTTGAAAGGATCTCCATTGAGGTCAAAGGGTCTATAAAATTGAAGTTGAATTTCTTACGTTGATCTCTTAAACGATAAGATTTGCAAAAAATTATAATGAAATTTACTCGTAATTAAATTGAAAATCGTGTTCATGTGTGATTTTAAGCCTGGTTTGAGTTAAAGGCGTTTTAATGCTTTTTAATTTCGGGTCATTTTCCATCAAGGTTCTGATTGAGTTCTTCATGATCATTCAATTAAATGGAAAGGCTTCGGATTGCATGACCATCATTTTACAAATGAATGTCGAGCTTTCTATCGTGTACAATTATAAAATATAAACCATTTTTATTCTTCTAAAACGAGAATACATTATAATAATGCACACACAATGGTATGATACCAACGCGATGACATTTAAATAATTCTTTATTACATAGGGTGGTTTTTATCTACTTACATTGGTAGACTGGTATGCAGCAACATTTTCCATGACAATATTTGCTCTGATTGAGTTATTGGTGATGACGTTCATCTACGGTACGTTGCTATTACATGTACCATTGTATTACTACACGACACGTGTGTTACGTCGATTTTTATTGGACAACTGCAAAGTTTTTATTGTTCTTATAATACTGCAAGTTTGTAACATCCTTTTTCTTTTGACATCCGCAAAGTTTGCATTATTCATATATACGAATACTGCAAATTTATGAATCAATTTTTTAATCAAACAATTGTGCATGATGTATATCTTCAATTCTTTGTCAAGTCTTTTGACATTTTACATGGTTATTAGCTGGCGACTTTGGTCATATAGGCTTACGGCCGTTTACAAACCACTAGCAAATGATTTTTTGTTTATGCTTGTTCAAAAGCATGTAATGTTTAATCTCTTTACGAAAATGTCTGCTATGTTATGCTGCGCAGTAAAACACTACTTAATCTGTTTCATTCTGGAATAGATTTTTATACTGAACACTAATTAATGTGAATAATAAATCAACATTTAAACATTTATGTACATTGTACTTATAATATACATACATTTTTAACAACTTAAGGGAAATCCCAAACGCCATTTTATATTTGTTCTACCTTTTTTTTTTTTTAAATATTATGGCGGGTTTTACCTCTCAACATTGTATCATGTCGACTTTCCACAGTCCGTTAATTTTTGATAACCTGATCATTAGACTTTGATGTAGATTTGTTTATTAAGAGATCTGACGGAAGAGAAATTTATTTTTTTCCTTATCACAAGAACAAGTTTTGCCTTTTATCATACCATGCAACTTTGTAGGTGTCAAAAGAGTTGATGATAATATGCGGGAGATGACAGGAAAGGGGGTACCTATCCTCTTCAAAATTGCTTGGTGTGTCACAACTCCTATTCTTCTTGTGGTATGTCTTTTCTTCATACCGTCAATGTTAATTGGGTAATATCATGTTGCTTAGGATTGTGGCATTGCACAAAGAGCAGCAACGTTTTCTTCATTATAACCGGCATCGAAATTTGGCTGAACACTCTTGCATATAGGTTTTGAATGTATATTTATTGATATACTTTTAGAACAATCACCTGTTATACAAGATAGGTAATGGAATTCGTATTGGCTTCATATGTTGATACCTTAAAAACCATAAGCAATGACATGTGGCAGATAAAAATTACAAATTGTCCGCATTTGAATCCAGTTTTAAACAAACTATAGATCGATATTTTTTCAAACATATGTGGGCGGGTCAATGTGTAATGCAAAGAATTTAACAAAAAAGCAAATATTTCACCATTTTATTTTTCAACCCTACGACTAAATAATCACCTCCTTCAGAAATACAAAGTTTCAGACGTTTAATCCAATTTCAAATGCTTCAACATAGTTCCCCATAGGTTAACCTTACAATAACTCGAAAATAGCGATCTTAGTCCATTTCTACTCTTGTGGCGATGACCTGCAAGATGATTTTTCAGTCTAGGAAACTGGAAAAAGTCCCAGGGTTCCGAGTCTGTAGCATATGGTGAATGTATAAGGACAGTCACTCGGGTTTTTTTTTCGGACAAGAAGTCAAATAGCTCCTTTGTGCACAGGAGCGTTTTATGTTACAGAACGACGTCAAGACTCAGGAATTTGGACAGCAGTTCTGCGGTACTGAAAACAATAACGTACATAACTTTCTTGACACTTGTCAATTGTTTGGCAATGCATAGTCGATGAACATTTTTGGTGACCAAAATCTTATTGATTGTTACACTTGCAAACTGGCGAAATTTTCCTAGTTTTGCTCGAGCATTTATGAAGCCCGTATTTCAACATTTTTAGCTGAGCGTTTATCTGCCATATTTTACATGAAGTTACTCGTGAAATGTGTTTTCAAATGTGAATACAGTTCCTTTTATCGGTTGAATACACACATGATTTTGGTAGCATTTGAAAGCCGATGCTTTGAGGGAAAGAATAGTTTACGCAAATACATGAATCACGTGCATAATAAGAAAAGATACCTCATATTGCATTACATATTGACCCACCATCATATTCTTATGATTCTAGATTTTATAAGTGATGTTCATGAAAAAACAAATTTAGATTGTGCTGCATATATGCTTGTGACACCTGTAGCAGACTTTCAAATACATTATGTTATAGGTTACACTTGGTTTCACCGTATATACGTACAAACCACCATCCTATGGCAGGTACGAGTACGAGCCCTGGCATATCAGTTTAGGCTGGTGTATATCGTCCTCCTCCCTCGTGCCTATACCATTATACCTCTTCTACCGGCTAAACAAAACACCCGGAACAATACTAGAGGTAATATGTTTAATACTTACTGTTACAAATGAATTAATACTTGTCTCTAAATAAGACTCTAATTCCCTTCCCTGTTCTGTTGTGATATATATATATCTTCAAATGTTGTATTTCAAGGTCCTTTAAACATAAAAGAGGGTCTTTCAAGTACAAACTTAAACGAACCAGAACTAACGTAATGATACATGTACGTTTCCTCATTTTAAATAAAGCATAAAGTTATTTTTTTTACAAATTTATCAAATACAGTCCACCTTATTATTAAAACAGTGGCAATTAATTAAAACATTTGTACCAAATAAAATGATGTTAAAATATATGTTTTAAATTTAAACGCCTTGAAATATATTTGGTATATAAGTAAAATTTCATTCAGTATAATAAAGGAATATATTTTGACTAGTATTTTCGTTCCAGAGATTTAAGGTCAATCTACGACCGAATGAAAAATGGGGTCCACAGGAGTCACTAGAACAAGAAGCTATACAAAATGGAAAACTTCTGGAAGATGATATTCAGACGAGGTCGTAATCGAAACAGATTTTCCCAAGTATGTTACTGTTCCCAAGTATGTTACTGATGTGAGATTCCCAGACTGCATGCAAGATTGCTCTGACACCAGTGAAACCAACAACCGTTGGTCTTGATATCTTCAATGTTTTAAGTGTTTACAATATTATCATTATCATATCGAGGGTTCAAAGGTAAAAGGTTATAACTGCCACTTTTGCCGAAATTGACTTTTTATGTTTTTTATAATGTACTTATTGTCCTTCATGTCTGACGAAAATATTATATAAATATTCAATCCTTATAAGGGCAAAAAATTAAAAAGTATTTTGTAATAACTTCTTTTCTACAAATTATTTAGGGGTAAAAGGTTCTAAGTGTACTTATTACCTTTTGTTTACTTGTTTTTCCACATGTTGTGAAGAATCTGTAGTGGAAAAAGGTTATAACTGATTTTATCACCTTTTTCCCCTGACAGAATGCTGCATTCATACAGTTCACAAGCACTATCTGTTATCTCTTTTCCCACGAAATTTATCTTTTAGAATTAAATGCAGCGAGAATATAACCGAATATGAAAGACAGAAAATATTCAGTACATACTGGTCAATGGGTGATTACATAAGTCAGAGGCAATTCATTTGTTTCCATGTTGCCAATAAAGAACCAGAGAATGTATCTAAACAGAGAACAAAACAAAGAACTATTTCGAATTCGTTTTTCACACAGGTAGAAAAGAGGGCGTGAGGGATGTTGCACTTATTCATTATCTCTCATGTACAGACTCAATCAAACCGACTCTGCAATTTTTATGTAATTTTGTTGTGATTAATGCTTCCGAGGGATCACTTTGTTTCCAGAATTTTTTACTAAAAACTATCGATGTCGGTTCCAAAACAGTTGCAAACGCAGTTAAGCACAAAGTGGCAGGGTTATATGTTGGAAATGACAAGAGAGGGAAAGCTGTGCCTGGAAATAAAACCACGGAATATCACAGATCATTTGTAAAGAAACACAACGAAAGCTTTCCGACTGTTGAATCACACTACACACGAAGACCCCAACAGGAAGTATCTAACGCAAGATTTAAATATAAAACGAATATACTCACTGTATGTAGAAAAATGCAAAGGACAAAATAGAAAGTGTGTTTCAGAGGCTGTGTACAGAATCATTTTTAGTACAGAATATAACTTTTTTCTTCCGTCCTAAGAAAGATCAATGTCCACTCTGCAATCTGTATCACACTTTGAGAATAGAAGATAGACTAGATGAGGCAACAAAAGCAAAATATCAAGTACACCAAGTGACCAAAAAGAAAAAAAAACAGTGCTAGAATGGAAAAATCAGCCCAAAAAAAAAAAAAAAAAAAACGCACAAAGAAAGATCCAAAGTTTTCTGTGTCGGCATTAGTTATCCAGGCTATTTTGAAGACACCACTCAGTTTAATTGGTGATCTTCGTTACAAAAGAAAACTGTGTTGTTGCAATTTGTCATTCTATGAACTGGGAAATGGTAACGGGACTTGTTATCTGTTGGATGAGACACGGGGGAAACGAGGCTCGTGCAAAGTAGGAACTTTTGTGTACTTGTATGTAACCTCTGTTGCAAGTAAGACATCTGGTATTGAAGAAGTGACATTATAAAGTAATGCATGTGGAGGACAGAATTGCAATCAGTTTGTTGCAAGTTGCTTAGTTCACTGTGTCCAAGATACCTCACATCAATGGTAAAACCACACATTTCTTGAAATTGGCCATTCATTAATGGAATGCAAATTCCATACATGCATCTATCAAGCATGCAAAAAGCCTTACAATAGTTCATGTTCCATCGCAGTGGGAAACAGTTATATCATACCAACTCCGGAAGCAACCATATATTGTCGTTATAATAAAATACTAGTACAATGACATACTAGATTACAAGTTGTACAAAGAACAAAACTTTGGCTCAATGAAAATCGATGTTGATGGTGAACGTGTTAATTGGCTGAATATATATAAAATACATGGTTGATTTAGGGATGGATAAGGCTTATCCGGTGAGCTAGAAAGTGTATCTTGGCGAGCTTTAGCAAGCCAAGATTCACTTTCGCAGTGAACCGGATAAACCTTCTCCAGCCCGACATCAACTACTAGTATGTATTTGTTTTATCCTGCTTTTAATAATGTTTTTAGAATAATTAAATGGTTTCATTCTTCTTTTTCCCCGATAAAATAACATCTATATGTAGTTTTGTTTTGCTGCTAAACATGTGACGTTATCAAATGACGTAATGACTGATGATAGATAAAGACAAAAATACAGTATTGTTGTGAGCTATGGTTTTGTGGTTAGTGAGTTCAAGGCAGTTAGGTTAATGCAGAAGAAGAACAGAAGCAAAGAAAAGTCTCTTAAGGCTCCACGAAAGGCTTATACAGAGAAGCTTCCAATATCTGCTGCAAAAGCTGATTTGATGTCACTTGTTGCCTCTGGAACAATTCCGAAGGAGTGCGAATCATACTATGAGTCATTGCCATGCAGCAAATCTATAAAAGACAAACTTTCAGTGCCTTCTGTTAGTGAGAGTGAAGAAGATGAGTGGAGGTCATAGAATAATTAATGACAAACATTCACATTTTGTGACATGAAACAGTAGTCTTTATTTACTTAACTATGATATGGGTCACTAATATCCTTAATTGCTGATGTCTGGGGTCTGTTTGACTTCAGTTCGATTATATACCAGAGAACATTCAAAAAAAAATGAAATTTGTAAACTTAGATTTGAGTGCGTATTTTCGTAAACTTTTTAGTTATTAATTTATTTCTGTAGAATCTAAATATTGAGCAGGTACATATTTCATATTTCTATGAATGAAAAGTGTTAATTTTGTGTACGAGTATTAATGTGCATTGTGTTAATTACATTACGTAAGGTTCTTCAAAGTAAGGACATAATTGATAAATTTGCAACAGTAACAATTACTGCAACATCTAAATTTTTCAGAGGAACAAGGCTATAACTGCACTTATAACCTTTTACCACAGTTTATCTCTAACTTTTATTGCTAAACCTGCAGAAGTAAAAGGTCGTAAGTGCAGTTATTACCTTTTACCGCTCAAACTTGTAGTCTTGACAGGATCTAAGTACATTTATTACCTTTTACTTCTGTAAAATGATGTTATTTTGATCTTAGAACTTAAAACAAACTATAATTACAGTGTTTTATCAGCACCAAGCAATGTAAACTAAACAAAATATGATCTAATGTAGTCAACAAATATGGGAGAATCAAAATTGTTATAACAATATTACGGAAAATAAAGTTGTATTAAAAAATATGTTTTTTGCGTTTTTCTCGAAATCTTGAAAATGGCAGTTATTACCTTTTACCTTTGAACCCTCGATATATAACTTTTGATTTTAGTATATGAGTAATATTTACTCTTGATTTTTCGGAACTACCAAGACTGTTAAAACTATTTGTAAAGTATATTTTTCTTTTAAATACGATACAGGTACATGTGCATTTTAAGGAATTAAATGCGATCGGCAATTTAATTGTCTTTTACATATACATGTATATCATATACAAATGCATGTATGTACATTTTAAAAATTCCGAAAGTAGAAAAAACACTTTTTTTATATCTCAAAGTGTTAATACATTTATGAATAAAAATAATTCATTCCTTTATGAAATAAATTTGAAAAAAAAAAGTTTATAGTACTTTAATTGGTCTAATACATGGATTTACTTTCTCCACAAGTTATCGACTACAAAGTCATCATGAGTCAGAGGTCAGAGAAAAATGACCATTGGATTCAAAGCCCGAGCTCAACTTCCACAAAGGAAATAAAGAGTAACGAGTTAGCGGTTAGTGGTAGAAATACAACCACTTATCAGTATAGTCATGACTTATTCCATATGTACATAATTATATGGGCTCCTGTGATTATTTTGATATCTGTAGTGGAACAAACCAAATGTTAATCACACACATGAGGTTCCTTATTGAAAATAAAAGCCTTTCCTGCTTTCCTGGATGACCATTACCAAATTCTCTGCAAGTGACCGACAATTATTCGCACAGGATTCATGATTCATCGATGAGAGACAAATAATCATTGGATTAGAAGTCCTGAATAAATACAATTTTAGATAACGATTTGGTTATATCAAAATACAATTAGGAATAGTATTACTTTTAAGTTATGACTTAGACATAAGACATTAAGTATTTCAAAACAAATATTTACATACAGTAATGATAGTTTTAACGAAACAAAACAATAAATTAATGATGGCAAATATTAGCTTCAAAAATGCACTTAATTTCTTATCAAATATAACAGGACTAGAAATAAAACAATTTTAAAAAGTATCAAAATAGGTTATACAGTGCCGAATTGAGAAAAATACATAGATCTACGAAATTTAAATCAGATAAAGTATAAAATAAAATCAAACCAACCACTACTGGAAAATTAGAAATTATGTGAACAAAAACAGTGGAACAAGATGGCAGTGAAACAAGATGACCTGTGTATATAGACCTTTTTAGAATACGATTTTCAATAGCAACGAATGATACATTTCGCGCATGCGCATTCTGCGTAGGGCAAAAACGCAATAACGATGTCTACAGTTTATCATACTTAAGGCTTTAATAGATGCGATTTCATGTTATGTCACCCAAAAAATATTAATTTGGGATGACTTAAGGCGGTAAGTACTGAAAACGTGAATTTTTTTTAACAGATCTTTGAAAATGTGCGGGACTAATAATTCAATGGTCAAAAAGGGCACATACATGTGGTTTGTTTAAGGTGTCATTAGACGACTTTTCCATCAGTAATTTAAATTGAAACAGTAGGGTGGCAAGGCGGCAAGTGTCAAACAGATTGGCACGCGAACGGTTGTTCATTCAACCGGGACGTTTAAATACCATGATATAGTTAATCAGTTACGCTTATTAAAATGGTAATTAATGTAACTTTTAAATATACCGATCAATGTTTATGGACTTTGAGAAGAGAAAAATTGTGCAACGTGCATTATTAAAAATAACATGTGTTAGGAAGAAGTGGATAAAATGTGTGTTATATCTCTTCCAAACAACCCATCTTAACTTTTCAAGATTTTGAAAAAAAATAATTATTTAAAATCTATTTATGTGACTATTTCATTTTTTTCTGTTTACATCAAGGCAAATCGGATGAAGGATATAATCAGGTATATTGAACACTAAAAATGCATTATCACCTGTTCTGATATTTTAATTTTCAGAATGATAATTAATCTCGATTTCATGTTATAAAATTCCTTTTGTTTTAAACAGCAAGTAAGTTGACTTTTCATTTGCTAAAAGATATATTTCCACATCTACTTTAAAAAAATGATCTCAGTATCGGGTCCGTGATCGTAAATTCTTAAACAAGTATCTTTTCCATGCCTTTTTATGGCATTCTTCGCCACAAAGCTTTAGGCATTTTTTCTATATTTGTTAAAAGCTATTTTATATAATTTTCTACCGTTTACCTTGAACTAACTCAGAAATGTCTATGAACTTCTTCTATATTTCTATGTAGGGCGATCCATTTTTTTGCCCTACGCAGATTGCGCATGCGCGAGAAAATTCTAATTCCGGTTGATTTTCATAGCAATGGACCGCGTCGTAAAAAGGTCTATATATCGAGGTTGAAAATAATGGTAAAAATGAATCTCATGGGAAAAAATAAAGAGTACATTGTATTTAATTAATTGGATGAAGAGTTAATTAGACCTATACTAGATCAAGAAATGATAAAAATGCATGCAATTATATAATACATTGAAAAATAATAAATGTCCTGGCTTAGATAATACTTGAATATAAAAGTTATGTTCTGTTCTATATCAAACGAACATATAAAAACTACATTGCCAAAAATAATACCAATGTACATGTAAACTGAATTTTTTAATTTTACTTTTAATCCCCCCCCCCCAAAAAAAAAGATTTTTATTTTGGTGTATTTTATGTTCCCAAAAAGTTACTCATTGACCAATTACTTGAACCTTCTTTTTCTTCTGTTGCTTTTTGACATTTAGTACAGTTACAATGATTTAGTATTTTGTATTGAAGTCAAAAAATTACTCTGTTTACATTTTTCTACTATTACAGTGTTTTTCAAATAGAATCTATTGGAAATTTTATACCCTGACTTTTATGACAAATATCGCTATCTTTCAGGTGACAAGCAGCTAACATGCTCTAAAATCATTACTTAAACATTATAAAAATTCATTTTTGCCCTTCTGAAAAAAAAAAAAAAAAAAAAAAAAAAAAAAAAAAAACCACGCACACACGCACAGACGCTAAAAACAATTTAAACAAACAAGTGCCAGACAGATTCAGTCGTAAACCGGTCACACTTTCAAATTGTAATTTACGTATCTGTTTCCTTGATGTAGGCCAAAAAAAAAAAAAAAAAAAACAACAACAAAAAAAACAACAACAACAAAAATGAGCAGAACTTCATATACACAGAGACATAGATAACCTAGATAAGCAACTCCTATATACTCTATTGAAATATCAATCATGCCTATCAAAAAGTGAAAAATTATGCATTTTGCAGCAAATAAAACTTTATGGGTGTACATTTGATCCTTTAATATTATATACCATTTGAAAGGTAAATATTTTATCTATTGCTGCATGTTAAAATATTGGTAACTTTCCATACCTTTCACTTAGAAAAACATAGCAGAACATACCCACTGAGTCTGTTTTTTCGTCATATGAATAAAATATGAATAGTTTTGTAACAAAAATTATTAAGTAGTTCTCTTTAAAAATTGATGTATCATTTATTTAAATGGGAACTGTAAATATTTTATCTGCAGCCATACCCAAATGCATATGCTTTCAGAAAATGTATTATTTTACTGATTTTGATATCTGGTTAATAAGTTTTACTTGCTACAAGTTTTAAGTTAAGCAGGCACGCGTGATATTTTAACTGGCTAGGAAGTTGCCAATCTCTGTTATCTATATGTTATCTATGCTTCTGATATACATGTACATGTATTATGTAGCTAGTCAAATATTTACCCCTTAAGATCATAATGACATATTTTCTTATTCGCTAATAAATTAGAAGTTTTCACAACAACAACAACAACAACAATTTAACAGAGTAAGTATTATTTTTCTATTTTCTACATGACTGTATGCATTTGAAAAGAAAAACTATTCAATTCCTAATCATATTTGGTATTTACAAGTATTGGTTTTATCTTTAAAATGTATTCATCGTCCCGTGTTCTAGTTTATCAATTGTGTACTTTGAGGTAATTTCGGATAGTTGCGTTTTCGGATATAAATAAACAAAGTTTTTTTAATAACAAGTAACAGTTTAACATTATATAATTAAACTACAGTTAACAGTGTAATAAAATAGTGTTGTTTTTTCTTTACTCCTAATTTACATATGTATTACAAAGCTCTTCAAACTTGGTTTAATGACATATTTTAGATTTAAACACATTTTATGCTATTATGGGTATAGTATTAGTAAACCTAAAAATCCTCAAGCACTGACTGGGATTTGAACCACCAGACTTCTGGATTACAAGGTGGATACTCAATCACATCACTAAAGGGTTAGACCAAACAGCACAGTTGTTGGAAGTGGCCTATACCTAAAATCACTACAAAGGTATTTGGGAACATGTTGAATAGTTCAAATCTTGATGGATAAAAATTCTTCAAATGTTATTCACTTATGGTCATAAGTAATTTCTTTGTGTTTTTTTTTTTGTTATTGTCATAAGTTATTTCTTTTTTTTTTTTGTCCAGAGCTATAATTATATAACAAAAATGGGAAAAATCAGCAAGATTCTGGTATGTGGGCATGCAGGTGTTGGGAAAACGGCAATCATAGAGCAACTAATGTATGACAACCACAAAGTTGGAACGGTATGTACTAAAGAGTAAATTATTCTGATTTAGTTTGGCAACCATTTTTTTTGGCTGATTAAACCATTTCATATAATTATACTGGTCGGAGACCATCAACCGGACACTTTTGGAACATTTGCCAGTACAGAGTTCATAATTTTTAACCTAGAGACCAAAAAATTTGACACAGTTCAGCTAGGTTCTTCTCCTAACTAACAAACTAGTTTGTTTATTTCTGATTGTATGACACTTACATCTGAGGCTCGACAAGGAGGGTATCAAAATTACCTAAATAGTCAACACTACAGTACCATGTGTCCGTACAGCTATGTGCATGATATGATTTAATTCAGATAAAAGCTTGGGTGTTTTGATTTTTGATTTGTAACATGATATACAGTATGTCAGCAACAAATGCTGAACTTTTGGATATTCTATTATTCACTCTGCGAATGATTATAGCTGGTATATGAGGTCAGGCATTGCTTTCTTCACCCCCGAATTTCAACGTCAACATTCTTGAAATATAAATTAAAATATTACCATTTACGGAGGTTGAAATACATTTATTTACTTAATTTTAAAAGAAACATGCACTTATTGTTGATAAAATGTGACTGACAACCACCGCACAAAGAAAATACTAAATTAAGCATTTTCGGGGCCGTCCGGATTCAGTGGTTGTCCGGTTTTTGTGGTCCCCAACCAGTACATGGATTCCAATGAAGTATGTATTGTTGAACAAAATGCCAGTTGGTACCATATACTTTTTAAATGCTATTGAAGGATCTGCTTCTCCCCTTTTCCAGATTTTTTTTAAAGGAGTTTCATCTTTAACCATTTTCTTTGAAATTAGTCGAGTCCATTTCTTAACATAGCTGATTTGGGATTTCAATGAATATAAAGCAGACATCTCAGCATCCCCATTAACATTTTTGGGACAGTTCTTGTTGTGTTTGGTAATGTATACTACTATATGACAAGATTTATTCATTAACAGCATTGGTTTGTCATCTTATATTTGTCCAAATGATCCAAGTGTTGTCAAATATTGTCATCATCAATATTATTTCATGATATTTTTTTTTTGTCAGGTCGGTCATGCACCTGGAAAAAAATAAAGTATAAAGTAAATAATTATAATAAATCATACATGAATTAAAAAGAAATGCTGGCAAAATAAGTTTAAATACATTGTTTAAAAATATTATTTATCCTATATATATATGCGTAGAGGTTAACAGATTTTTTTCAGTTAAAACTGTCACTGGCAGCAGGTCGACCCTGCATTCACCATGTAAATTGCTCATTAGAAATAAATTTCTGCTTTAATTAATTATAAAACCGTAAAAAATTAATTTAATATTTAATAAAAAAATGATTTCCTTGTTAAATATTCGATATCTCATTGAAACCTGAAGCATCGGTAAAAAAACAAGAGCTGTCAGAAGGACAGCGCGCTCGACTTTTTTAGTGCTTGCCTATAAAACAAAACTTTGACAGTTAAGGGCACACAAGACTTTAACTAGGAATTTCTAAGTACAAATCAAGAAACATTTTCACAGAGTTATCTTCTCTTGCTTACAGATAGGTCTCATGATGGCACATAAGAACTCCAACTTCCAAAGTAATATCTCAAAAGGTTAAGTCAACAAGTGGACAAGAATGAAAATCTTAACTGAGTTTCTAAGTCAAAAAGGGCCATAATTCAAATAAAATCCTTAACAGAATTACCTTCTCCTGCCCATGTTTTGGGACCATGATGGTAAACAAGTATTCCAACTTTCAAATTAATATCTCAAACAGTTCAGTCAAAAAGTGGACTGGTACTAAAAACTTAACCAAGATTCTAAGTCGATAAAAGGCCTTAATTTTTAAAACAAATCCTTGACAGAGTTACCTTCTCTTGCGTACAGATGGGGGTAATGATGTGAAATAGCATTAAAAGTTTCAAAGCAATATCTCAAAGGGTTAAGGCAATAAGTGGATTTTACCCATATTCAATGTATTTTCTAAGTCAAAAAGGGGCATAATTCTGTCAAAAACCTTGACAGAGTTATGTCCTCTTGTCTGTTGATGAAGGTCGTGATGGTAAACAAGTATGGTCAGTTTCAAAGCAATACCTCCAATGGTTTTGAAATAAAGTGAGGTGGTACAAAAAACTTAACCAAGCTCAATACACTTTCTAAGTCAAAAAAGGGCCATAATTCTGTCAAAAACCTTGACAGAGTTATGTACTCTTGTCTGTAGATGGAGGTTATGATGGTGAACAAGTATGGTAAGTTTCAAAGCCATACTTGTAATACTTCTGAAATAAAGTGGGGTGGTACGAAAAACTTAACCAAGGTGTGACGCCAACGCCGACGCCGGGGCGAGTAGGATAGCTCCCCTTTTCATAGAAAAGTCGAGCTAAAAACAAAAAAATTTAGAATTTGAAAATTGGCCGAAACTGAGCAGGTGCCCGCCGAAACATAAATCTCAATTTTAAAGACAAATGCGCTAATATTTAAAAAAATAATTATATATTGATATATTTTATTATAAACCAAGACTTAATCTACCATGATTTTATTTTGTTACTCGTTTATACGTGATAAATCAGTAATGGAAATAATCGGATTTCACCGCGTCGGTGAATTCAAAATGGCGGACTCTGATGGACTGTTGAATTTCCACAACTCGCTGTATTTAATCGTAGATGCGGGTGCTTTAATGGCAACATAATTTTATGATTTATGAATCATTTTTAAAGATAATTCAATTTATTTTCTAGAACACTATTCGTTTTTCTTCACTTACCGATAGTTTTCAAGCAAATCGTCGGCGAGTATCGGGCGTCATAACTTTTTTGTTTGTAAACATATTTAAATGACGAAAATTCCGCGGTGAAATGTAAACATATTTCTGATTGGTTGCAAAAAATCATGAATATTAATTAGCAACAAATGACCCGCAAATAAGGTCATGCGGCATACATGTGACAAGCGCGTGTCCACAATCGGGTTTTGTACAATCGGCCGAAAATACACCTGTATATTAAGATTAACTGATAATGATTAAAATGCATATTATGCATGAATAATGAATTTTATATCATTTTGAAGACAATTTATCACTGATTTATTTCATATAACTTTTATAATGGTCAATATTAAAATTTATTGTTTTACAATCAATTTTATGAACACACTATCGATTTTTACGCTAATTTCTTAAGCTGTAGGCTTATCAGTTGGGGTTGCTAATTGTTCTATGTACATCACTACATGTGATTGATATGATAATTGGAATATATCTATGGGGAAAACTAAGTAACTTAGTAACACTTTAAAACAATGGAGAAGGAAGCTGATATTCAATTAAATTATTATTACAATTATTGTTTGTACTGTTCCTCCTCCTATTAATGAGTATTTTTCTCAGTATAATAACAATATCACTTTAACTTCCCTGTGGGTGTTTCTTCAAAATCTATTGTATATCTTGCTACAAATGTACTTATTGATCACTTTTTAAAGTTGAATCCTCTTTAGATATGGTTTAACAATGGAATTTACATTGTATACACTACATATGAAACCCTGTCACTTACATCTAGTAAAGGAGCTCCTCCGAGATGACATGACATGATGTTAATTTGAAAATCTTACATCTATAGATCAATTTGGGCACTAAAAACAGAAAAAAATATGAAAAAGATAATAAAGAAATCATATCCAGAATGTAACTGAAAACTGATATTTAATGTGATTTTTAGATCAAAGCTAAACACATTTAATTAAACACTTTTCATTTGCAGTGATTAAAAGAATGCAAACAATCACTGTATAGTAAGTCATATTAAAACATTTAAGCATAGGAACGCCATACCTTATTTTAAATAATTGTTTATATTAACAAATAATTTTATCTAATAGTGCTCATTATAATCATTTCAGAACAGTTTTCCTTTTCTAAATATCTTTAGAAATAAAAGAATTACAGTGTAGAGCCCTTATTTTCAAAGATTTTAGAATTTTTTATTCAATATTTTTGTGCCCCCACTTTAGTGGCGGGCATTTAGATTTACCCTTGTCCGTCTGTCCGTCCGAGCGCACAAGAGGGTATATGTTGGGTACTGAATACCAATCCTACTCACTCCGTATGTATCGTTGGGTATTTTCTTTGATTGTTGGGTACTTTTTTTGCACAGTAAAATACCCAACAAGAATACAAATGTAAGAACGTCCGTCCTTCCGTCCGTCCGTTCTCTTTTGTGTCACACGTAACTCAAAAAGTATTTGACCTAGAGTCATGAAACTTTACAGGAGTGTTGATCAGCGTGTGTAGTTGTGCACCTGGGTATTTTCGTCTGGATATTTTTAGTATTTTTAGAGTTATTGCCCTTGACTTAGTAAAATTTTGCAATATTCAACTTGTGTCGCATGTAACTCAAAAACAAGTTTTTGACATAGAGTCATGAAACTTTACAGGAATATTGATCAGCATGTGTAGTTGTGCACCTGGGTATTTGCATCTGGATTTATTTAGTATTTTTATAGTTATTGCCCTTGTTTTGCAATTTTCAACTTGTGTCGCATGTAACTCAAAAAGGATTTGACATAGAGTCATTACACCTTACAGGAAGGTTGCTTAGCATATTTAGTTTTGCACCTGGGGTTTTGCTTGTGGATTTATCCAGTATTTGTAGAGTTATTTCCCTTGACTTAGTAAAAACTGTTTCATTATGTTGTTATTTGTTCCTTGAGTGCTTGAGTTAGAATCAACCAACTTTACAGGAATAATGATCAACATCACTAAATTACAGGAATAATGATTCACATCACTGTGAAGCTATGCACCTGGGACTCTGCATGTGGATTTTTTCAGTTTTGTTAGAGTTATTGCCCTTGTCCTTCAGTAGTATAAATTTGCAATTTTCAACTTGTTCATGCATAGCTCAAAAAGTATTTCACTTGTAGGCCTGAAAAATTACAAGAATGTTGGTCAGCATGTGTACTTATGCACCTTGGGGTTTGCTTGTGGATTTATTCAGTATTTGTAAAGTTCTTGCCCTTTACTTAGTAAAAGATTTTTAGTTTTCAAAAAATATTTGACCTAGAGTCATAAGATTGACAGAACAGTGGCGCGGTGGGGGCACCCGTGTCCTATGGACACATTTCTAATTACTTTGTAACTTTCCATAGATAATTTTTTTCCTGTGGATTGGGAAAATAATATACTATTTTCAGTTGGGAATATGACTCAATATCAACTATAAAATAAGCCCCACCCTGTCTCAAAAGTGTAAGTCATTGTGACCATTTAGTACGGAATATATCAACACAAATTGAGTAAAACTGAACAGTTAGGTCAAATCCATTTTTTAACTTCTGTCTTTGTTTTGAAACCTGTCCCTGATCTTACATTTTTCTACTTTTACTATTTGAAATACCCCAACTTTTATGACAAACCATTTCATAGTTATCACTAATTTTTTCAGGTAACATGCTCTAAAATCATGAAATTACTTCTGCCTTAAAAGTTGGGTCAATCCATATGTAAAGCCCTGTTTAGTTACAGTATATTGGTGGCAAGGTATATCTTTGCTAGCATTCTAAAGGTCAAATCTTGTTGTTGGCACAATAAGTACTGTTTTTACATTAAAAGCATAACTTTATAATAAACATTGATATCCTGTGGTATTTATTTTCCAGTATATGCATTCAACAATTGAGGATATTTATACAGCAATGATAGAGACAGATAGAGGAGTGAAAGAAAAAGTCCGGATCTTTGATACAGGAGGGCTTGTAAGATATTACGATATATATTTTATATGTTATATATTATTATGCATATCAACGTACTGTTTACAGCTTACTTTGATGCACATTGTATTTATGAATATGGTGAACATATTTACATACTGTTTCAAAAAACTTCATTAAACATGTTAGATCTTAAGACTTTAAATGCAGACAGTCTTTGGTGTTTGCCATAGATATGCTTAGCCAGGTTGTAGCAAAGGGCATTACAAATAAGCAAGCTTCTGTGCAATGAGGCTCAGTATTAAAGGGATTGTGCTAGTGCTTTTAAGCACAGTGTCCTCATGATATGACTTGAATGGGTTATCATATGAATGTGCCTAAACACAGCATTTTACTCTGTGTTACTCTATAACAGTGTAACTGAAATATTGTCAAGGTAGAAAAAACGCAATAATTTTCAAGTCACATTGAAGTACAGTTATTAGAAACAATTTGATACATTTATCTTCAATATCTGGTGTAATGGAGCTTTCTTTTTTCATTTATTTTAGGATGGAGTAAAAACAGACATGCCAAAACACTTCTTTACTTTTCCTGAAGTATGTATGTTTTTTTTTTCCCCATATTTTCCAAGTTGTGTTTTCATTATTTGTGGCTGAGTGGTTAAGGTTATTGACTTCAAACCGCTGATAACATCAGCAGTTCTACTCAAGTGCCCATTTGTGACCTAATGCCAGAAATTATGCATGGAAAGGCACTTGAGGTCTTCCTCCACCAGTAAAGCTGGAAAGTTGCCATATGACCTATACTGTGTTGGTGTGACTTAAAACCCACCAAAGAAACACCCAAAAACTTTCATGTCTTAATCAAAATGAATATATATGCTCAATTTTTAAGCAAAATCTTTCAATAAGCGAAACCTCATCCTGGATTAACCTGTATTTATGTCAAAGGAAGAAACATGGTCATGACTCTACAATACTTGTAGTGCTCAGACCCATGATGTCAGGGTTGAGAGGTAGTTAATCAGGAAAGATTTTATAAAACATTGAGCTTTTATAACTTTCAAATAAAAATCAAATCTGTTAATCCTTATCAGGCTTATCCCCATTTAGTATAAGGGAGTGTCCGTGGCCAAGAGGTTAAGGTCATTGACATGCCTGTCACCACTGAAGGTTTGAGTCGTGCAAGTGTCTCAGCATTCTTTCATGTGAGAATGCTATCAAGCTAGCTTATGAAATATATTAGTGGTTCTACTCAAGTGCCCGTTTGTACCTGACATAACTCACAGAAGGGTACTTTAGGTCTTCCTCCGACAGTAAAACCAGAAAGTGGCCATATGACTTTTATGCATACTGTGTTGGTGTGATTTAAAACCTAACAAAAAATGTATAATGGATTGGCCCTGCTTTAAATTTTTGATATGAGAGAATCAATGTTAATGTGATAAGTTTAACCCTTAACCTGCTAAATTCTTTGAATGGACTTGTCCATTTCAAATTTTTGGAACTGTCAATTATTAAATTCAGGGATATCAAGTTGAAAGTAAGCCAACAGTATAAAGTCTGGTCAAATTGTACAGACATGCAGGTAGTCCCAGGTCTTTACTCTTCCCAAAAGGTTAATTACTTTTTGCTGTATAGTAGGTACAGGGTTAAAGTGCACAGTGTATATGGTCAGACTTTAAGGATGTTCAGGCTGGTCTACATGTATCTTTTTACTGGTTACATATTTTATTCCTTGCTTTATAGTGAAGGTTTTAAATTTATTTTGCAGGGTTTTGTTCTGGTATATGATGTAACAAACTGGGATTCCTTCCAGAAATTGGAGAAGATTAAAAGGGATATTGATAAAAACAAGGATAAAAAAGAAGTAAGATTCACAAGTTACTGTCTATTATTTATGTTAAACCTGCACTATTATTTTTCAGATAAATAAATTGTTTAAACAATTTGTGAAAATAACATGTTTTTTTTGTGCCCCCACGTTAGTGGCGGGCATTTAGATTTACCCTTGTCCGTCCGTCCGTCCTTCCGTTCACTTTTGTGTCGCACGTAACTCAAAAAGTATTTGACCTACCGTCATGAAACTTTACAGGAATGTTGATCAGCATGTGTAGTTGTGCACCTGGGTATTTTCGTCTGGATATTTTTAGTATTTTCAGAGTTATTGCCCTTGACTTAGTAAAATTTTGCAATTTTCAACTTGTGTCGCATGTAACTCAAAAAGTATTTGACCTAGAGTCATGAATCTTTACAGGAATGTTGATCAGCATGTGTAGTTGTGCACCTGGGTATTTTCGTCTGGATATTTTTAGTATTTTCAGAGTTATTGCCCTTGACTTAGTAAAATTTTGCAATTTTCAACTTGTGTCGCATGTAACTCAAAAAGTATTTGACCTAGAGTCATGAAACTTTACAGGAATGTTGATCAGCATGTGTAGTTGTGCACCTGGGTATTTTCGTCTGGATATTTTTAGTATTTTCAGAGTTATTGCCCTTGACTTAGTAAAATTTTGCAATTTTCAACTTGTGTCGCATGTAACTCAAAAGTATTTGACCTAGAGTCATGAAACTTTACAGGAATGTTGATCAGCATGTGTAGTTGTGCACCTGGGTATTTTCGTCTGGATATTTTTAGTATTTTCAGAGTAATTGCCCTTGACTTAGTAAAATTTTGCAATTTTCAACTTGTGTCGCATGTAACTCAAAAAGTATTTGACCTAGAGTCATGAAACTTTACAGGAATGTTGATCAGCATGTGTAGTTGTGCACCTGGGTATTTTCGTCTGGATAGTTTTAGTATTTTCAGAGTTATTGCCCTTGACTAAGTAAAATTTTGCAATTTTCAACTTGTGTCGCACATTACTCAAAAAGTATTTGACCAAGAGTCATGAAACTTTACAGGAATGTTGATCAGCATGTGTAGTTGTGCACCTGGGTATTTTCTTCTGGATATTTTTAGTATTTTCAGAGTTATTGCCCTTGACTTAGTAAAATTTTGCAATTTTCAACTTGTGTCGCACATAACTCAAAAAGTATTTGACCTAGAGTCATGAAACTTTACAGGAATGTTGATCAGCATGTGTAGTTGTGCACCTGAGTATTTTCGTCTGGATATTTTTAGTATTTTCAGAGTTATTGCCCTTGACCGAGTAAAATTTGGCAATTTTCAACATGTGTTGCACGTAACTCAAAAAGTATTTGACCTAGAGTCATGTTACTTTAGAGGAATATTGATCAGCATGTGCAGTTGTGCACCAGGTATTTTCGTCTGGATTTATTTAGTATTTTTAGAGTTATTGCCCTTCACTTAGAAAATTTTTGCAATTTTCAACTTGTGTCGCAAGTTTCTCAAAAAGGATTTGACATAGTCATTAAACCTTATGGGCAGGTTGCTCAGCATATTTTAGATTTGCACCTGGGGTTTCGCTTGTGGATTTATCCAGTATTTGTAGAGTTATTTCCCTTGACTTAGTAAAAAGATTGACAGAACAGTGGCGCGGTGGGGGCACCCGTGTCCTATGGACACATTTCTAGTTTCAGTTGCTTTGCATACAGTGCAACCATTACAGAATAACTCTCTGGACAGCAATAACCTCTTGACTAGCCTGGGGTTCAGGCGTTGATATTTTTTGCTTATTCATAACATGAGCGCTTCTTCATACTCGATCGTGTTTTGATAATATCAATGCCTGGGGAAAACCTGCAGGGTTTCTCATGTAATTATACCCCCGCACAACAAAGTTGTAAGGGGGGTATACTGGAATCAGCTTGTCCGTCCGTCCGGCCGTCCGTCGGTTTTTTCTTGTCCGCCCAATAACTTAAGATTCCTTTGACCCTTAGTCTTCATATTTGGCATGGAAGTTAGTCATGATTAGTAGATGACCCCTATTGATTTTGAGGTCACTAGGTCAAAGGTCAAGGTCACAGGGGCCGTGACTTCAAAAAGCTTGTCCGCCCAATAACTTAAGATTCCTTTGACCTACAGTCTTCATATTTGGCATGGAGGTTAGTTATGATAAGTAGATGACCCCTATTTATTTTGAGGTCACCAGGTCAAAGGTCAAGGTCACAGGGGCCTTGACTTCAAAAAGCTTGTCCGCCCAATAACTTAAGATTTATTTGACCCAAAGTCTTCATATTTGGCATCGAGGTTAGTCATGATTAGTAGATGACCCCTATTGATTTTGAGGTCACCAGGTCAAAGGTCAAGGTCACAGGGTCCTTGACTTCAAAAAGCTTGTCCGCCCAATAACTTAAGATTTATTTGACCCACAGTCTTCATATTTGGCATCGAGGTTAGTCATGATTAGTAGATGACCCCTATTGATTTTGAGGTCACCAGGTCATAGGTCAAGGTCACAGGGGCCTTGACTTCAAAAAGCTTGTCCGCCCAATAACTTAAGATTCCTTTGACCCACAGTCTTCATATTTGGCATCGAGATTAGTCATGATTAGTAGATAACCCCTATTGATTTTGAGGTCACCAGGTCAAAGGTCAAGGTCACAGGGGCCTTGACTTGAAAAAGCTTGTCCGCCCAATAACTTAAGATTCCTTTGACCCACAGTCTTCATATTTGGAATGGAGGTTAGTCATGATAAGTAGATGACCCCTATTGATTTTAGGGTCACCAGGTCAAAGGTCAAGGTCACAGGGACTTTGACTTCAAAAAGTTTGTCTGCCCAATAACTTTAGATTCCTATGACCCACAGTCTTCATATTTGGCATGGATGTTGATCATGACTATAAGGTGACCCCTATTGATTTTGAGGTAACTGGGTCAAAGGTCAAGGTCACAGGGACCTTGACAAAAAAAAAAAAGCTTTTCTTCTCAATTGCTAAAGTAAATGTCCTGTCCGCAATGTATTGATTTTGACATTTTCACATTTGAAGCATGTAGAATACATAACTTAGCAATGCACTGGCTTAGTAACCTCAATTTTGGCAGGGAGATTGTCCTTGAGCTCTAAATGGCCACTGTTGATTCTGACAAAGTGGTATGCGGGGGTATTCACGCCATCATAGTGGCAATTCTAGTTATCGACTAATGATTATCCTAATAATAGACCAATTAGCATGTGACCAACAAATCACATGACTAAATCAAAATTGAGGCGAAGATGCTGAATGATGAAAATTTGACGCCATTTACCATAATAATTGCGTCCAGCACATTTCTCTGATGCTCTCAGACTACATATACACGTAATTTGTCTTTAACTTATCAAACATGTTGATCAAATTCACTCATCATGCAATAAACTATGTCAATAAGTGTAAAAACTCTCAATTTTTAATCGGAAATGGTGTTTTTTCAAGCAAGGCTCTTACTTTGCGTTGAGTTTCAAAACACTTAATGGAAATTCGGTTTCTATTTTTAGAAACTAGACTGTAGTTGCATGAGTTATCGTTCTTTAAATTACACCCTTTATATACCGGTGAATACAAGGTGGCGCTTGGATCGAAAATTGTATTTCCCCTGGCTTTCAATTTGCCGAACAGAAGCATATAAAATAATTGACAGACTAGAACCCAGGCTACCTCTTGACCACAACTGTATCATTATAAATTCAACCTCTCTAAAACAAGACTCGTCAGTTATAACCAAGGGGTGTTACTCTGGCTGCTGTGACTGAACTGTATGTCTTTGTTGTTGATGTTGTGTTTTAGGTTATACAATGAGGAGAAGTTGTAAAAAACCTGCCATTATTTTGACAATGAAAAAATAATGACATGTATTTAGTTCTATTTACATTATTTTCTTCTTATTTTAAGGTTCATATTATTGCGATTGGCAACAATAAAAGTGAAAACCAAGAAGATAGACAAGTAGATTTTAACACTGCTCAGACCTGGGCCACGAGTGAAAAAGGTACGCAATATTATTTGTTATTTATCTTGTATAAAACAGGAACATTTAAATCTTTAAGAAAATTCTTGTCTCTAAATTTGTATTCTCATAAATAAGTGTCTTAGTTGGGAGTCCTCAAAATGTTTGATCACCTTTTCTTAAGACTGGTTGATATCATTGTGTGAGTGGATTGTTGCGTTGCTCTATACTACCATTTTCTAAATGTTGTGGAAATTCTCACAAAAGTTTTAAAAACCAACACTTTGCTTACTTCTGGATAAAATCAATAGTATAATGTTCATGGGAATGTAAAGAATTCAAAGATGATCTACTTTTCTTTTATTTGTTTCCATGGTTTTTCATGTTTTGTGATTTGATTTGATGATAGAGCAAAAGTGTTATATTTCCTTAATTTTAATTATCACATACTGCTATATCTGCATTTGTTTCATTAGATTATATAGGGGGAGATAGAGCACTTCAACATTTCCCAATAAGCATTTGTTGACATATATATAGAAATTACATGATATAATTTAGTAATTTGTTCAGCTAGAACCATTTAGATGTCTGACAGTAACCTCTGAAATGTTCTAAATCCTTGAGATGTTTTAAGTGTGTTCATACTGTAGACAAAATGTACTACGGATTTTTGTCAATGATAATATTAATTATTGTAACTCACAAATTTTTGGCATGTAGTGTAGTGGAATTTATGACATACTCAATTGTATAAATCATATTTTGAATCAAATTGGGGATAAAGCACATCAAGAATCAAGAGCGATTTAGTGTCAAGTGCTGTGTAGCAAAACTGTTAAAAATTACCTCCTGTTGGTTTTAGTGTTTCCATATTCTAATGGCTCTTGGGTATTAATATTTAATGGTTAAGTTACACAATGCTGAAACCAGTAGTGGTGGGGGGATAGAGGTTAAGAGATTTTGCACTTTTCATGATCACTTATGAAACAGATTTTATTATTTAGCCAAGTTTTGTCATCATTGCTTTAAAGTGATACATCATGTACTTTTCTCAGAATAAATTCATAGAAATATATCTTTTGGAAAAGAAATAGTGATTAAAGTTGTACCATATCTTGTGTTTGTTTCATATAGTGAGGTTATGGGAAGCCAATGTACCAAATAGACAATCTCTGGTTGAACCATTTGTATGGTTGACATCTAGAATTACACAACCACAGAGTGAGTATATGGTCTATATAAGATGTGTAAACATCAATGATATGAATATGAAACGTGCCTAAGACATGTGATGATGTTTTAATTTTTAACCCTCAACTCCCTAATGACCTCCCTGACGTAAACATGTCGTGTAGATTGAATACTAAAATTTTTGAACTTGTTGAATTCAGCAATATTATGCTTGCTAGATGCTCGCATAATATAATTTTATTCAACTCGTTCAATAAATTTAGTATTAAACCTACTCTCTTCCTAATATTCTCTATATATATAATAGTGATAACAGAATTTTCAACATAAGTTTTAGATGATGGCATTAAACTGGCAAAATGGGTATGTTAAAAATGGTATGATAAGGATACTTTGTAAGTCCCCTACCGGTTTAACTGGAGGGGACTTTAGGTTTACCCTCCGTTCTTCTGTCCGTCCGTCTGTCTCTCTCTCCGTCTGTCTGTCTGTCAGTCTGTCCGTCCGTCTACAAAACTGGATCCCGTGATAACGCAAAAAGTACTGAAAATATTTTAATGAAACTTGATATATGGATAGATGGCAGTATGAAGATTATGCATGTCTTTTTCTTTTCTTCCTATGTTGAAAATTCTGGTTGCTATGGCAACTTATATTCTGAAAATATGACAAATTTAACTCATAAACTGGATCCTGTGATAACTCAAAAAGTACTGAAAATATTTTCATGAAACTTGATATATGGATAGATGGCAGTATGGAAATTATGCAGGTCTTTTTCTTTTCTTCCTATGTTGAAAATTCTGGTTGCTATGGCAACTTATATTCTGAAAATATGGCAAATTTAACTCATAAACTGGAAACTGTGATAACTCAAAAAGTACTGAAAATATTTTAATGAAACTTGGTATATGGATAGATGGCAGTATGGAGATTATGCACGTCTTTTTCTTTTCTTCCTATGTTGAAAATTCTGGTTGCTATGGCAACTAATAGTCTGCAAATATGGCAAATTTAACACATAAACTGGATCCAGTGATAACTCAAAAAGTACTGAAAATATTTTTATGAAACCTAAAATATGGGTAGATGGCAGTCTGGAGATTATGCACATCTTTTTATGTTGAAAATTCTGGTTGCTATGGCAACAAATAGACTGAATTTCAAGATTTCTGATTTAAATTTTTAAGCTTTTTCACTCGAAGTTCTTTATTTCTTAAGGTGTTTACTTCAAACTTTAAATATAAGTTTCTGGTCATCAACCACATCATATGTGACAAGGTTTACAACTCTAGCACAAAAATTATCAGAATTACCTCCCTTGAACTTAGAAGTTTTATGAAAAAAAATGTTGTCTTTTTTAAATAACTTCTTTATTTCTTAATGTAACTACTTCAAACTTCATATATATGTTTCTTATTATCACTCAACATTTTTGAAAAGGTTAAATACTCTAGCAAAGACTATTTCCAGAATTATGTCCCCCTTGAACTTAGATTTTTTTCGAGAAATTGGTATTTTTTACTCCAAACTTCTTCATTCCTTGAAACTTAAAGTAAAACTCACATCATATATGACAATGTTCATAAATCAAGCATCTTTATTTCAAGAGTTATCTTCTCTTTAAGAATTTTGCATTAAAATATGTTATATTTTGGTAACAGGGATGTTTGAAAAAATAACTTTAGAGTCTCCTTCAGTCTGTCTGTTTGTCTGTCTGTCTGTCTGTCTGCTGTCTGTCTGTCTGTTTATAAAAACTGTTTCCAGAGTTCACTTTTAAAGATTTTTTCCAACAAATCTACTTAAAAAAGAGAAAAGTTGAAACATTAGTTATTCTTATTCATCCTGAGAAAATTGGACCTTTTGATTATCTGTTGTATAAACATAATTTCCTTACAAGGCAGGGAAACTTAACACATTACTGTGATAAAGACAAACTTAGAAATCAAAAGATTTAAGTTCATTCACTGGTAAAATTGAATGGCCAATGGCCCATCAGAATGTTGCTGAGGTTCTAACCGGTAGGGGACTTATGGATTGCTTGCAAAACTATGATAATTGCTTGTTATTATTATAGTAAAGTCTCGCAATTAAGACCAATTTGGGATCCTGGTAGAAGTGCTCTTATTATAGAGATGGTTGTAGGGTTATATATGTGGTAACTGTGTCTTTTCTCGATTTCAGGTAAATCAGGATTCTTGCCTAGCAGAAAAGCGAAAGGAACCAGTAGTAATACTAATATGGATGGATAATGTAGAATTAGAGACTTGATATAGGGTACCAGCTTTAATGTGTAAACAGGATTTGGGAACCGGAAGTATTACTCATTCTTGTATTTAAAGGATAGATATAAATGGAAACAAGAAATATGAACAATGGTGTGACTAGATGTAGGATAGCATCTTCTAAGAAATGAAATTGTGGGAACCAGGCATATTGCTTTCACTAGTATTTAGATATATATTTCAAAACAAAGAAAAAATGATAAGAAAATGAGGAAGGACTTTGTGTATGGACACTTAGTGGTTAAGGAAATAAAAATACTGGAAACAAATAAAACAGTCCTGAACAAACTAAATGAAATAAAAAGGGCTTTGAATATGTTTGATATTTTATAGATTATAGATTAACTTGTAATCAAGTGGGTTTTTTCCAGCTAATGAGGCTATGAAAAATTTTGTCACCTCATTGCAACGCTTGTTTTGGCCACTTAACCACTTCTTTTGGCCACACGTTTTAGGCACTTGAATGCTTGTTTTAGCCACTTGAATGCATGTTTTGGCCAATTGAACACTTGTTATGGCCACTTCTACACGTGTTTCAGCCACTTAAATGCTTAATTTATAGGAAGCTGATAAAAGACACTATCCACTGAACAACTCAAAGATAAATTTATAGTACTCGTCTACAGTGCTATTTTATGGGAACTTCTTTTTCAAACATCTGTTACAACTTTTCTTACTGCAACCTAGGTGTTATTTAAATGATAAATCATGTAATCATGTCTTGATTCTCCCCAAAAAGAGTCTGGTAAAATTAAATGCAAACTGCAAAATCATTATAATTCAATGGACACTAGTTTTTCTGGAATTTATGATCCAGAGAAATTTCATTTTGTCTGTGCTATTATTATTGGCATTACATTATTTGCATTTTACTTTTTGCAAAAACAGACAAACCCATGAAAAAGTCATTTTTTAACAAAACTGTGAAATTTCATTCCCATAAAACAAAATAGACAGTATTACATCTTAAAGAGAGTTAAAAGTGAATGAGGTTTTGAATCAGTATAGTACACTTGAACTTTTCTTTTTGCATTATGTTTTTTTTGTTTGAAAACTAAATATTTTCTGAACCAGATATATACAATGGAACCAAAAACTTAAAATGAAACCAAATACTTAAAATGGGTCCAAATACTTTAAATGGAACCAAATACATAAAATGGATCAATATGTTTAAAATGGAACCAAATACTTGAAATGGATCCAAATGCTTAAAATGGAACAAAATACTTAAAATGGATCCAAATACTTAAAATGAAACCAAATACACAAAATGAAACCAAATACATAAAATGGAACCAAATGCTTAAAACGGAACCAAATGTATAAAATGTTTAATATTTCTATTTCCAAAGAAATTCCGTTACACTCCAAGTATCATAAATCAAAACCATTTAAATGGGACCTGTGCAATACTTTTATTTAAATAAACCAGATTTCAGGATGATTTAAGTCTGAAAGTACAGCAATGTCATTGGTCAATATAAAAAAATTTGTTTGCAGCATTAACCAATAAGATTCAGTAGTATTTTAAGACCGGTTTACATGTTCTTATTATATAACTGCTTCTTCACAATTTGAGATGAAACAAAAATCAGGAACAAAAATATTTCAGTATAGGAGTAATTTATTAGCAGCAAGCATTGAATTTTTCTGACAAATTTGAAACAGAATAAAACAGAAAATTCAGTAAATATTTGCTTTGTTTGGACAAAGAACTTTAATTTGGTGTAAACTCAGTATTTTTGTATATCATATTATTCATGCAAAACTAAATTTGTAAGCTAAAAGCCTTGAACCTTTATAACAAAAAGTCTTCAGTTAAACAGAGAAAAGTTAGAAAATTAAAATGTTTTGTACCATTGTTTGGACAATTTGTTTCATTTGCTGTAAACATAATAATTTTTATGTATCATTTATATTGTTCATGCAAAACTTTAAAAACTGAATGAATGGCATATACATGAAATATCATCGTGAAATTTACATGTTGTAAATGTTTAACTTATTTAACTCCTTTATTGTAATATTCAGTTTCATATTGGCCAATGTCATTGGGATACATGTACTGTATATTTATATTTTTCAAATTTAAAAAAAAAACGGATAAAATGGGCAAAATGTAGTTAGTTTTTGTTCACTACATCCTGTTAGATTCATAATTATTATTTTATACCATAGTTACACTAGTTTTGTTAAGCATAATTATTTTGTATGTATTTTGTTATATTGTACCATTGGTATAATGTATTTGTACTGTTTGAAAATAGAATACAAATTGTATTGAAAGTGTTACGTATTTATCTCCCCCCCCCCCCCCCCCCCCCTCCCCAAAAAGTCACTCCTTTTTGTCAGATTTATCCCTCCCTAAATTTGCCAGATTTACACAAATAGAAAACCCTTTTTCCATGCTGGATTGGAATTTGGCCACCTATGGTGGCTGATTTGTGTCATTCGTGTTTTCGCCCCGCGACCCCGCCAAGCGAAATGTCGAAAATTATCAAGTTCAAATGCCGCCGTGTTATTTCTTAAATCTCGCCCCCCCCCCCCCCCCCCCGGGGCGAAGTTTCATTTGTTAAACTTTTTGTTTGTTTTCGCTCCGCGCCCACGCCATTTTAACTTGTTAATTCTTGACTTTTCGCTTGGCGGGGTCGCGGGGCGGAAACACGAATGGCACAAATCGGCCACCATAGCCACCTAAAAAGAGCCATGCCAGTTTTCACATGCGTGTAGTCTTACCAGCCTTGTCCCAGTTGGTCGACAAAATAGGTTTTCATCTCGATATCCCCAAGCAGTGTCTTTCAAATCTATTTGAAAGACACTGCTCCAAGTTAATAATGGACTGTTCCTTAAATTAAATCTGGACAGATTCATTAAAGAATTACAGCAGGTTCAGGGTTAAATCATTATAATATACGAGTATATTGATGCTTTATCTTTATTTGGAAGGCTAACAACGAAGTACAAACATATTTTACTGTAAAATAAATAGTGGAGAACTGGTATGCGTAACTTTCTTGTAATTCGTGACTGTCAAACTTGATCGGCTCCATAGCGTAGGAAAACATCGCCAGCTTCAGGCGCCGAAGGTCACTGGTTCGATCATTGGCCAGCGCCATAGGCCTTGCTTAACTATTTACCATTGTGGCAGAGGGTTTTTATAAGGAACGAGGTGTGATTGATTAGAAGGTCTGGTTTAGCAACAGACTTCGAATAAATTATTTTACGTTTTAAGATAAATCGTCATATATACTGAACAGCAACACGGGTACAAATGTACGTACGTCGACAAGAAATTATGATTTTTTTTTTCTACAGAATTAAGAATTTTCATAACCTTATTCACTATGAATTTAACTTCCTACAATTGTATTACCAAGGGTATTAC
>NW_026864340.1:0-14595 GCF_026571515.1 Ruditapes philippinarum
ACAATATGTTCCCCGATTAATTTGATGAACACCTTAACTGATTATTGTAATGTATTTGTGCCAAGCATATTATGCAAGTAAAATCAATTATCTTTCCCAACTGTACTTTAAAAAGACTCCTGAAGCAATAATGATTCTATAATTAATATTTTGATTCTACACGATTGCAACGATGATTATCATTTCACATTCATTCATGTCTTTTATATATAACTGTTGCGGATGTGTCGCATTGTGGACAATATAGTTAAGAAAAATGGCCAGGACAAAAATGAAATATGATAATTAACAAAGGTCAATAACTTAAAAAAATAAAAAGTGTAGAGTACCGGTTTTTGTGCACTGCACTTTTTCTTAATGAGATCTTTCATCCTAAGAAGTTTCAAGTCCATAGCTTTTATACTTTAGGAGAAATGGCCCAGACAACATTAAGTATGAAAATTAACAAAGGGCAATAACTCAAAAATTAAGAAGTGCAGAGTACCGGTTCTTGTGCACGAGATAAGCTCCACTTAGCTGTCTCTTGGCGTATTTTTCGGTGTACATGCGTCCGGATTTATCCGATCGATATCTTGCTGATTCGCACTTCGTTTTTAATAGTGAATAATTCATCAAAGTAAAAAAATGACCCAAAATGAAAAGTGTTTAAACGCTTTTCACTCAAATCAGGCTACGAAAAGCATACAAATACGATTTTCAATTTATTTCGAAGTTTGTTTTTTAACGACCTTTGCATATATTTCTGTTTAAAAGCACTTCGGGTCATTTTAAGAAGCATGCATACTAAGTTTGAAGTCAATCCGACTTATAATGACTGACTTATGCTCCGTACAAGCTTAAGGGGACGCCGACGACGCCGACAACGACGCCGCCGACAAAAGTAACCCCATTATGTCGCCTTTTTTAAGATGACACAATAAAAACTACACATACTAAGTTAAAAACAACACATATTTGAGAAACTGATCTTTAAAAAAAGATTGAAATCATTATATACTTCCTCATCTCTACCCTCAAGGGTTTTCATGTAGTAATATACTGCGGCACAGCAAACTTCAGCTGGATACAGATGTGTTTCGATGGCATCTTTTAATTCCCTAGCATTTAATGCAGCGACTATTGTCCTGGGTAATAGATAGTCTACAGCGAATAATGGTTTAACATTCGCACTGAACTCCTGCAATGTGCAGTTCCTGAAATAAATTGTTTGAGACATAAATAAAATCATGCAATTGAAAACAAATAATGTGCATAATGTTGAGCCTTGTTGTTTAGCAAGTACCAGAATTATTAAAGGAATAGGAATGGATGGATTGATGTCTGTCTAATATAAATATTCATCATTTAAAAAGAGGTACAATGACAGTTTTTCTATTAACCCTATAAGTGAGAAATTCATGTTTGAAGACACTATTTTTTACTTGAGAAATAAGTTCATGGGCGCCGCCATTTTGGCGTTCTGTCATTCTCGCGAGACAGACGAGACCGAGATTGTGAAGTGTTATACCCACTTCCGGTATAGGTGTACACGCTAGTACAACTGAAATATATCTTGATGAAGAACTTATTAATCTTTTAACCGGTGGCGAGGGTAAATAAACCCAACACACACACACTTATTAATCTTATTGCGTACATTATATATTATTTATAAAAACATCATATGGAACTGAATTGCTTTAATTAATTAATTGAAGACGCCGCGACATTAATTATCATTTGTCCGATTTTCAAGCTTGCTGATGATCCCACCACATGATTTAAGCAATGACTGCTTAATTTTCAAAGATAAACCATCAATTTAATTTGGGTACTATGAGAAACTTCTTCAAATTGACGATATATCCTTTATTTTTGTACTTAATTTTCGCTAGACAAGCTGTCCGAATAGGGTACATCGCCGGTCATGTATCTTTTTTTCAGCGGAAAATATCAACAAAATCCAATATGCAGAGATCTGCTGAGGACGGATTTTCCGCCACTGACGCTAAAATGAGAATGGCGCAGGAAAATCGGCAGCCAGACTTATATCGTATGAAAACAAAACTGTCCGTTAGGTTATATAGACACCCAGTCAAAACTGGTACCAACAGCAACAGGTTTCCCATTCCCCTGTAATTACGCATATTCTCGGGTTTATCCAGATCCCTTTAGCTTTTTTCCACGCTATCTACTTACCCAATCCCAAGGGGAATTGTCCGGATTCCTTCCCACACAGATACGCATTTCTACTACCGTAAATTTAATCCAATAAAACAAAAAATCATAAATCTACTTAATATTTAAAATGATCATTGGTAACTGAAAAAAATGTGTTGCTATTTTATGAAATGCTGTAATTTACAGTATGTGGAACTTAATTTCCCCTCAGATCATTCAGTTCACTGATGAAGCGTAAAAAATAAATGTCTATTTCGTCATTAGAAAATATTTGACAAGGGTGATTAACCAATCAGGGCAACATTGTCCATGATCAAAAAGTCTGTCGGCACAGAGGCATACAAGGAGCAATAAAAGTCGTCAGTACACAGTGTGACAGGAACATTTGGTGCAAATTAGGAACAATTAAAATGGATAATGCACAGTATTAGACATAAGTAGTAAGAACCAGCAAGTGTGTGAATAAATTATGCAAATTAGATTTTTGAGCAGCCAATAAAAATGTTTGCCTGCAGTTAATATTAGGCTACGATTACGATGTAAATAAATACCACGCAGCATCATACGTTGACAGACATGTTAACAATTTACTTTTCAAAAGAGTTGCTTATATTTTTGAAATGTGTACATCAATTATAACAATTGTTCACACCTTAATTTTAATTTGAAAGTCAGAATCAAACAACAAAAATTTAATTACATGAACTATTAAGAACACGTTTTAGTAGGAATTTTATAATAATGATAATTATCGCCGTTCAATAATTAACAGCCAATTATTCGTTGGTGCGTTTGTTTATTTAATTGCATTATTTGATTGTGAAACTTTGTTAAATAATAACATGTGTGTGAAATATTGTTTAATTACATTAAGATGAGACTTTAATGAACATAGCATTGTTTGGAGTAACGGGCATCACTGGCCTGAAGTGGTGCGACCGGTAGACGTTGATTTTTTTATTTCTTTCTCTCTTTATTTTTTTTTATTTATTTTTGGGATATTGTTACGTATTTTGAACCATAAAAAATCTCCTCTACACCTCCTGGTCAATTCTTTATTATATTAATATTTCGCTATGATTCAACTAGATTTATCATAAATATAAAGATGGGGAAATGACATCACGCGCACCTGTTTTTATACGGCCAATACACAAATATGGCCGCGCCTACTGATTTGTAGAAATCGGTGATTTAGCGATATAAATTTTGTTATCATTCGTTTAATATTATTATTTGGCGGCAGAAAATTTGCAGATTTATTATTTATAGTATTCTTTTTCTGAAATCAAGTTTTTATTCTAACCTTGTCTTTCCCTTTAAATAATTAAAATCACCTCAGCGATAAATGTCAACGACTTACATTACAGAAGAACACATTTGATTGTTTGAGACAATACAAAATCCATTCTGAAATAATGACTTATGATAGTTTCTATAGAAAGGCAATGTTTGCTATGAAACTCAGAGGTCACTAGAGAAAGTCACTGGTTGCTTTATAATATCACCAATTGCTGTGGAATTCAATGGTTTCTTATGAAAGACAAGGTTGCTATGGAAGCTATTAGTTAACAATAAAAGTCAATAATTGCTTTGAAAGTCACTCGTTGCTATGGGATGTCGATGTAAAATTGCTGACTGCTTTGAAAAGTCACAGACAACAATGGAAGATACTGGCTGCTTTGGAAAGTCAATGGTGCTATGGTTGCTTTTGAAGGTAAATTGATGATCCTGACTTCAGTGATTGCTACGGAGAGTCCATGGTCGTTATGGAAGGAACATGCTCCGACAGCATTGGTTGCTAAGTAAGTCAATGATCGATGTTGAAGTCAAAGATTGCTATGGAAAGTCAATGGTGCAAAGGCCCTGATTGATATACATGACAAGAAAATCATTGACTCCTAATGGGTGGTGCATATCTAAGCTCTAGCTCTTATAACTTTTTACAATATACATATTGGAAAAACATATTTGTCTTACAATAAACATATCAGGAACTATATACACAACGGACTGAGACCGATTAAGACCCTTAGACTATCATTTGAACACACTTGGTAGGGATCTAATGTTGCATGCCAAATAGTTAGAATATAGCTCTGGTGGTTTTAGACCAGAAGAGTAGTTACTATACACATAAGACTCAAAGATTATAATTTGAACAAACATTACCTAGACATAAGCAGTTAGGTTCAAACTTTTAAACTGTAATAAGCTATTAAACTTCATTATTCTAAAATAATTTTCTCTATTCTAAGACTGTAGGACAAAACCCCACCAGTCAAAACCCTACACCTAAAACTTTTATAGAGTGGACAAAACCCCACACCTAAATTTTACAGAGTGGACAAAACCCCACATCTCCAGTTTAATAGAGTGGACAAAACCCCACCACCTTAAATTTTTCAGAGTGACATTAAGGAAATGTATTTGACATGAACTACATTTGAATTATTGTTTTTTTAATTTGAATGATTTATTTTTATTTTTTTATTTTCATATAGGTACATATTTATTTGATAGGAATATTTTTTTATTGCCAGATATCCTTGTTTAAAATGTATATTTGATATAATTAATGAAAAAGAAATCAATTTCTATTATTGGTCATAAATAATTGTGGCACAGTTATTAAAATTCGACTCACATAAATGTTTACTCTTTGATGTTTTAACAGTTTTTAAATTGTTAATAATCTCATTCATATTGTATTGCTATTGAAATAAATGCTACAGGCTGCATTGTTCCTAAGAGATTTGGATTAAGGTTTTTTTGTGTACAGTTTGTAACCCCTTTTTGAGAAGATGATCTCAAGAGTAAAATTGTTTTCTTATCCTGCACATGTTTTAATGATCTTATTTGAGATAACAAGTGAAAAAAGCAATTAAATAAAACTTGTTATAAACAAATATAAAGTTGTATGTATATGCATTGTTAATAAAATTGTTCTTTCTTATATTACACACATGTTTTAATTGATGTAATTTGATATGCATTTGAATTTAAAAAATGTAAAAAACGAATAATGTGTTTTATTATATTAAGATATATGTATTATATACATATATTATTATACGATTTTAATATATCAAATCTTGCCCAATAATTAAAAGTGGTGGGGTTTTGTCCACTCTGTAAAATTGAAGGTGTGGGGTTTTGTCCACTCTGTAAAATTTAGGTGTGGGGTTTTGTCCACTCTATAAAATTTTGAGGTGTGGGGTTTTGACTGGTAGGGTTTTGTCCGTCTTCCCTATTCTTATTATATTGCTTTATGTACAGTGACGTAAAAATTCATAAAAATACCGTCTGTCTCGCAGCGGAATAACGTGGATATGCCACGAAATAGAAATATTATAGCAACGCTAAACTCTTTACATTATGGATTATCCTCATCAAGAACTTTTATATTTAGGTAGGTATGTATTAAGATGACATTCATGATCATCAGGCTCTAGTCTTGCCCATACCCGAGATAAAAAACATAAAAATTACATTACATTTATACCAAGTCTTATCTATTTTGACTTCTTGTAAAGGTAAACACAAAACATAATGAATGCCGAGAACTCGATCAAAGAAACAAAAGAAGAAAACAGCATGACCCACGACAAAATAAGCAGGAGGGAAATCCTGCCTTGTGTACAATTTCGTCTGCTATCTATCGCCTCTGAAACATCGTCACTACTACATAAATTGCAATTATATCAACGCAAATCATTAACAACAGTACACAAATAATAACTATAAAGCAGAAAGCGAAAAAAAATTGGGCTAGGCAATAAAAATCGGTGTTTTTTAATAATTTTCAATCACTTGACTTAATTTATATTTATTGATATATTTTTATGACATACTTACCACAATGCAGGGGAAATGTTTATTTCCTTTAGTAAGCAATACCATATTTAAACAAATATGAAAAATTATTTCTTAGATATTTTCACTTTCGAGCTATAATTGACCCAATTGTAACAAATTCTAGTCTCTGATTGGTTAAAAGTGTTGCAAGTCGCATTTCATTGGTAAAGCACATAATTGTCGTTTAAGTCATAATCAAGAAAAATTGTTCGTTTCATATAACACATGTGCCCATGCAAAATTTAAGTATAACTTATTTAAAGCAGTAAATTTAAATTTGTGAATATCTGACAATTAAGGCCGACAACAAGAATTTCATATATAAGATAAGAGAATGTACAAGCCAAAATAGAGAAGAGTTCATAGGATCTATCATGTGGGTCTTTCAAGCAAAAATCCGCGGTTAAAGAAAAGGTATTTTTATATACATACCGAGAATGGCGCATTAAAAGAATTTGTTTAATTTGTTTACCATGAACCTGATTGTATTAACGGTCCCCTTGTAAGTCAGTGCATCGGCAATGAACAAATCTCAAAGCCGGTGTCCCATGGAAATTCAAAACAACTAGGATCGTCCTTTTTTAAGATCAAAGCCTAGCAGTCTAGAAAAATGGCTAAATAAAACAAAATTTGGAGGATCCAAATTTAGTTTATAAGAACGAAATTCATGACAACGACGAACAGCCAAGATACTTAAAAGAAATCCAAAATATGCGACATAAAGGAAACACAGAACTTAGAATATCTCGTGATGCGTCATACAATCTGCATGCTTCAGCCAGAGACACAAGCAATCAGTTTATTTAGGTAATCAATACTTTCCCAAATGTAGTTGTTATATGACATAAACTTATGTTTGAAGAACTAGAAAGAGTTCTTTACCTTGACAATGAAAGTCAGTGTCTCAGCTATGACACCACTTTTCAACTTGGGGATTTCTATGTACATGTATCTACGTTGATATTTAGACATATTCTTTTTAAGGAAATGCTATGCATGCCAGCAATATTTATGCTGCACGAGCGCAAATTCCAAAAATTGAATTATAATTGTTCAATTCTTTCAAAGAAAATATAAGATAAAAAAAAACGCTGTTTGCTTGTGTCACAGACGGTGAACAGGGGATCATGAATGCTATGTCTTGTTTTCCAACACTTGTTGATGTGAGATGTTGGAACCACATATTGAATGATATTGGAAGATGGCTGACTGAACATGGATTTTCTAACGCAGAAGTTATAGCATATAAGGACCACATTCGATTTATATTTGGAACAGATTTTAGAGATGACGGCATGGCTACATTTGCAAAATTAAACACAGCCTGCGATGAACAGTTTCGAAAGTATTTTGAAGAAAGGATATTCCTCAACTTGGGAATGTTACAAAATGGGCAATAGAAAAAATACAAAGTACGACCAATACAGTGGCATAACTCAGAATCTGAGCGAAAGTGTGAATAAAGTATTTTAACAACTCAATAAATGAAAAGAAGCCACAGCAGATGTGGTAGCGTTGTCATTTCTACGTCTTCATCATTATTATCTTAAAGAAATTTCTCGTGGTATCGCAAGCATTGGAACATTGTACCTACACATTAAAACCTCAATACATTTCAGCCAAAATTGATCACTCAGAAATTATCCAATTTGCAGTTTCACAACGATAAGATATTGTAAATGGCATTCGTGAAAACCAATTTGTCTCTAATGCAGAAAATGACGCACATCCAGAACCAAATATCCCAAATATTGATATTAACTTCTCTCGCGCCGATTAACTTATAAAAAAATGATATAATTGTTTTCGCATCAAGGCTATGTACATTTACGATATAAGGACAAGATGACAAGGCTCGGTTGTAATACTATTCCCCGAGTTATGTTCGTGCAGAAACACGCATTGCTATCATTTAATAGCTGTAAAGAAATCTTTAGGTATGGAAGTGAACTTGAAAACAAAACCCAACCTAACAACACTTAGAGGTTTAGATGAAAAGAAAAAAAAACAGAAAATGACCTAGACAAGTTGATTTTGACTACATAATTTCCCCTGACAAAAATTCACGGAGAATTAAAAAAACCCGTGACTATTCAGCTGTCACGGAAATTAAATTCGCCCGTGACAGAACAAAACTTGGCTCCAATACAGCCATCTCGGAAAATTTCAGTCACCCTGAAGTCGAAAAACCCGTGACGATTCAGTCGTCACGGAAATTAGATTCACCCGTGACAGTACCAACTCGGTACCATGATGAAAAATCCGTGACGACTCAGCCGCCAGAAGAACCATCGCATACGATATATATTGAGCAGGATATTGAACCAGGAGAGCAAGTACAGTCCAACACCTCGTTGGACCAGAATGGCTAGATATTAGGCAGCTGAAACGTAAGGACGAAGAAAAAGTATCCTGTATTCACCAACAGAGTGGTTAAATGATCGGTTGATTGATGCGGCGATGTCTCATCTAAAGACACAGTTCCCACATATATGGGGTTGTACAGTTGCCTAAATGCAGCAACTCTAACGTTTCCTCGTGCTTTTGGAAATTTCATTCAGATCGTCAACCGAACGGCAAAATAGGGTGGGACATATTGGCTGACATTATCCGCTATGAAAACAAATAAAAAGTCGGAAGTAAAAATTTATGATTCAGAACTGCTTCGTGTCACCTGACACAATGTTTGGAAAACGGTAAACTTATGCCATTTCCCGCTGGCACCCGGTCGCTGGAGCACCCGAATGGTGTCAGATACTCGGCATTTCTTAAGGTGTTCTTGCCGAATGCCAGAAAACGGTTTGTATGTTGTTTACAATAAAAACAAAATATCCTGAATGTGAGGGTCTACAAAAAGATGACATTCCTGGTGATGACATTCCGTATTTCTGTACAAAATGTACACACCTTCAAATGAGAAACATACGACGAAAAACATACAGAATGCTTGTTGACTAGAATCTCGAACGTGCACCAAATTAAAGAAAATTGCATAAATCAGTTTGTAATTATATAGAACATATCCATGTTGTAATCATTGTATCAAACTATTTACACTCTGGAAATTGAAGAAATATAAGGAAGAAAGATTTATTATTAATTATTAAAAGTTTTTCTTTTTAAAAAAAGGTACTGATTAACAAATTGCCTGAGCCATCTTTTGTTTCTCAGCCAAACAGACATGCTGAATTTCAGAAAGAGCTTATCAGCTAGTGAATCACTTTTAACTGTATATCTCCCTTTAACACGTCTTTCCATAACTAACTGGCTTGTCAAAAGATACACACACTTATATCAGTGTTTTTTCTTCATTCTTTTTGAAGGGTTTTGCGGCACATTTGAAATATTAAACTAAGCCATTATTTATCCCACAATATAAATTTAAGCTACTTTAGGAATTATATATATGGGCATGCCTTAATAAGTGACAATCATCTTAATAAATAAACTTCCATCGTTAAGTGTCACTGTTACTCATGTTCAAAGTTGTAAACAGTTTGTCAATAACTACAATTTGACAATAAACATTTGTAACTAGAACTGCCACTGTCATGGCGTGAATACCCCCGCAAACCACTTTGTCAGAATCAACAGTCGTCATTTAGAGCTAAAGGACAACCTCCCTTCCGAATCTGAGGGTAGTAAGCCAATTATGTACTCTGCATGTTTTAGCGGCAAAGATAAAAAAGACCTTAATCTTTGACCTACTGACCAAAAAAACAGAAACTGCCACTGCATTACTTGAAAACCCCTTCCCTCAATTCATGCAGCTTTGCCTGGGTTGTTTAATGATGAACATATGAGAATATGATTAAATGCTTCAATTGTGAAAATGTCAAAATCAATACACTGTGGACAGGCATTCTTAAGCATTTGAGCAGAGAAGCTTGTTGTAGTAAAAGTCCCTGTGACCGTGACCTTGACACAGTCACCTAAAAATCAAAAGGGATCATATACTAGTCATAACTAACCTCAATACAAAATATGAAGCACTCTTAAGCAATTGAGCGAACAAGCTGTTTGAACTTAAGGCCATGTAACCTTCACCTTTGACCCTGTGACTTCAAAATCAATGGTCATGATCAACCTCCATGCTAAATATGAAGATTGTTGGTCAATGGATTCTTAAGTTATTGGGCGGACAAATTTTTTGTCTCAACGACCCCTGTGACCTTGACCTTTGATACAGTTAACTCAAAGTAAATAGGGGTAATAAAATGGTCATGACTAATCTTCATGTCAAATATGAAGACTGTAGGTCTATAGATTCTTAAGTTATTAGGCGGACAAACTTTGAAACCTTAAGGCCCCTGTGACCTTTACCTTTGACCTAGTGACCTCAAAGTCAATAGGGGTCATCGACTGTTCATACCCAATCTCAATTTTAAAAAATGAAGACTGTTGACCAAAGCATTCTAAAGCAATTGAACGGACAAGTTTTTTTAATTAGAGACTTCTGTGACCTTTGACCCAGTGACCACAAAATCAATAAGGGTCTTATTATGGTCAAGACCAACGTCCATACAGAATGCTAAGACTAAGTTATTTGGCGGACAAGCTTTATTAGTCAAGGCCTTTGTGGCCTTGACCTCAAAATCAATAGGGGTCATTTAATAATTATGACAAACCTCCGTGCCAAACATGAAAACTGTGGATCAAAAGGTTAAGTTATTGGGCGGACAAATTTTTCAGCTAAAAGTCCTTTTGACCTTACCCTTTGACCTGGTGACTACAAAATCAATAGGGGTCATCTTCTATTCATGACAAATTTCAATACCATAAATGAAGACTGTGGGTCAAAGGAATCTTAAGATATTTGGCGGACAAACATTTTTTGGCAATGCCCATGTGACCTTGATCTTTGACCTGGTGACCTCAATATCAAGACGGGTCATGTACTAATCATGACCAATCTCAAACTTAATATTAAGACTGTGGGTCAAATGAATCTTAAGTTATTGGGCGGACAAGGAAAAACCGACGGCCGGCCGGACGCGAAGACGGTCAGACGGACAGAAAGACGGCGAAGGCAAATGCAATATATGTTCCAAACATTTTGGAAGACATAACTATATACATATAAGGAATACCCTTATGACGGAAACAATGTTTACCCAAGAGATATATCAGAAACAAACACAGTTTCTTGCCCTAGGCCATTTACTTTCAAAGAAGAAGATTTAAAAAGATTTTATGTTTAAAATCTATTTTGGCCGTCTTGTACAAAATGTTCAATGGAGCAAAAATCTGTTGAACCATTTCATTAGACGTTAATGTTAGGTACCTCCCAGGAGCATTTCATAAAATTTGACCCAATGGTTTTTAGAGGAAAATTTGTTTGAAAAAGAAATGACAACAGACGCATGGACGCACTGATAAACAGTGTTAACATGAAAACCTTATGCTCAGATGAGTTTAAAAAATGTTGCAGTCTTGAGTATATTATGCTTGTCAATGTATTGGACGAACATTAATAAACAAATGTAAAAATTTAAATTGTCAAACAAGGAATCATTTACAAGTACATATCCTTACTCACTACAGTGTTGTTGGGTTTTTTTTGTTTTTTTTTTTGGTTTTTTTTTCAAACTTGAAAAGTTACAATATTTTAGTTTTCAAATTCACTCACTGAATAAAGTGACAGGGTAACGTTTTTTCTTAAAATGCATATTTTAACGCCACAGAATGACATAATTATACATGTCTATTTTATAGATCTAAAGGCTTATCTTTCTGTTACAAAAGTAAGAAAAAAACTTACGATGACCAGGAATAGCCCTCTTTTTCTTTGAATCCTTTGATAGCAGCATTCATTTTTTCTAGTTTAATTCCCCACCATAACGGTTTCTCCGAGTCATGTCCGGCATCTTTCGGTATTACCTCAAATGGTATAGATTGTCCACTCAGGAAATGTACAAACGGTACAAGATAAAACAATCTCGGATTTTTCATTTGGAACTGCACTACGAGCGCAAAGTCAAGAAATGCATCGCACAAGTCTGTCCTTTAAAATAAAATGATAATGACTATCAAATTGACAAATGCGAATATTAAATGGAAATATAAACATACTAAACAGTATTGGCATTAGTTATTAACGACCATGACATAAGTTTGGCTTGTATAATATGTTGTTTTTTTAACTGAAAGCAAACAATTTTGTTATCACGTTTACCTTTCTTGCTCATAGCTTTCAAAATAATGTCCATTTTAAGATCTGTCTTTCTTTTAACAAAAAACCTTTCACATACAAAGATTTGAACTTCATAAAAGGTCAATTATATAGTTTTTCGAGAGGTTAAAAAAAAATTGGGGAAAATCCCCCCTTTGCTGTCTTTTGGGGCGTGTGTAACTCCTTTAAAATTTTTTTGTATTAAAAAACTTTTTTAAAAAAATGGTCGGGTGGATTTTAAAGAGGAACCTAAATCGTTTAGATCCAATATTTAGAACGGGTCATAAAATTTTGTCATGTTTGGTAAAATTTCTAATCACACGATAAAGTGTAGCATAAATATAAAGATTTGCCCTAAAACTTTGACAAGTAACTTTATCATTAGCTTTGCCATCACTTGTCACGATTCAGTGAAACATTTCAAACTTTAAAGCAAACCTTACATAGCAAAACTATTCAAAATAGTTTAAAAAGTAAACGTCAATGTTGGTCGATATAAAAAGATTCTTTATCACTCAACCTGTATATATAATTTATATCTTATGACCAACGTTTAAAAGGACCAGAGGTACCGGACATAATAATGTAGAGCTTTTTATTACAAAACACGTGCATGTAATAGACGTTACCACTGAACATGGTCATTTAGACCCAAAAAAAATTTACTATACTACAAGAGGTGTTCAATTTATTATAAAATAGTTTTCAAACCTGTATAAATATTCACTCGCTTGTGTTTTATTGCAACAGATGCTCAATCTGGTTTCCATGGCAAAAGAAAATTATTCTTCACCATTTGGCCAGCCAGCTCAAGCTGGTTTCATTCGTCTTTAACAGTATTTTTAAGACGTGACATGGTATAAAACTTGCGTTCCTGTAACCTACGTTTCAGTATACCCAAAGTTCCAAGATCCATGGGAGTTCATTAGTCCGAAAGTAGCAAACACAACGTCGACCTTAACTTCCATCCAAAATTAACATAGCCTCAAATGTGGCCACAACTTTCTTCAATTTGTCAAAGTTAAAATGGAGATAGTTATAACGCCATGATCGAGCACGTCGTTTTCAAAATTAAGGCCTCTCTAAGCCTATGAACAAGGCACGTTTTCCTGATTTCTGCTTTTTCTTTTACAAAAGCACTCTGTTGACAGTACATGGAGACACCCCTTACTGAGCTTCCAGGATTCATCAACGTTATAGTATCGCTATTTACGTATAGTCAGCAGAAGCTGCTTCGCCCCTTTAAAAATAATTTTTTTTCCTGTTTTGCGTGGGTTTTCTTCGAAAAAGCCCCTTTTAAAATTAAAATTGTTTCAAGACGTTTTAAAATTATGTCCCAAGAATTATTGTTCAAATTTTTTCTGAAGTACATAGTGTGCTTCAAAAGGCTCTCGTCTAAATCATTTATGCTTGGTGTAACCATGTTAGATTTTGAAATCAAATGACAATGGTATGTTTACATGAATTAATCGTTATGCACAAGTTATCTTATAACTTGTATTGATTGTGTTTCATAATAAATTGAACAACCTCTCGTAAAATCACTTTTATTTGATGACAGCTAGACATAGTTTGAAATTTAATTATTCATTCTAAATATTTAACATTGTATTTATATATATATATATATATATATATATATAATATACTATATATATATAATATATAATATATATATTATATATATATAATGTAAATACAATAATGTGATTCTTGGAGTCTACCCAAGATCTTAAATTTAGATAATTATTGCAAAAATCCACTAGGCGTAAAGACACATGTCAACGTCAAAACAATTTATCTTTGTATGCTGTAGTTTTAATAAGAAGAGTTTGATCAGAATGTAGATAAATGTTTGCAAACGGCATGTGAAGTATACGGGGTTCTTGAAATTATATCAAGCCTGCAGTTAATACAAAAGGCTACATCCAAACGCAGAATGTAATCATGGTTATTGGGGTTTGGAATGCTGTTTTAATAATATCACAGGTTTTTCAGAAAATATAGCAGAAACAAAAAAGTATCCCTGTGTGTTTGTGTTGTGTGTGTGGTTGTTGGTTGGGGGCCATTGTGCGCCATGTGTGCGGCTTGGTCGTTGGGGTGTTGTGTAGCGCGCTGCGTGGGATGGGTGGTGTTATACCTTTTTCATGAAAATTTAAAAACAAATTTTTATATAAGATATTAAATCAGTTTTTGTTTTTAAAATATACTTTGTATGTGTTTTGTTTTTTTGTTTTTTTTATTTTATTTGTTTTACCTAGTATTTTATTACAGCCTATAATTAATGAGGTAAAATTTAAAAACGCGTAGACAGTAAAATCTTTTGTAAATCAAAAAAAACTACCTTTTTAATGCTGCTATTTAAAAGTGAAAACAATTTTATTGTTCATGTGAACACTTTAAAA
>NW_026864341.1:0-37500 GCF_026571515.1 Ruditapes philippinarum
ACAATGTTTAGTCCAACTGGCAAGTTTTTGACTTTACTGGAAGAAAACATTAGGTGCCTATCTGTGCATACCAACATTTGCATAGAACCACTGGCCATCCATTAGCTATCTCGCATAAAATCATTCAATTTCCTTGACAGAATTCAAACCAACAGCTTTGAGTCGCAAGATACTTGAAATCATCTTCCTGCACCACTTTGCCATAGAGAGAACAAATCGGGCGAAAATAAACTAACAAAAAATCATTTTCAAGGGCAAAAAACTCAAAAAGTAGTATGGCGACTCCCTATTTTTTTTTCCAATCCTAATTCTCTTTAATCATGCAAAGCTGAAGAAATATCACTCACTTTGTTAAAAAAAAAAATCCAATTACAGGCCTTCTACCTTAAACCTCTTATATATACAGCTCTAAAATCCTCCTGCTATAAACATAATTATATCCACTATACACTACACACATGCACTAGCTACATTATAATATACAAAATAAACAGTGCCATGACAAAACCAACATAATGCGTTTGCGACCAGCATGGATCCAGACCAGCCTGCGCATCCGCGCATTCTGATCAGGATCCATGCTGTTCGCTTAAAAAACCCTATAACAAGTAGAGAAACTGATAGTGAACAGCATCGATCCTGTTCAGACTGTGCGGATGCGCAGGCTGGTCTAGATCCATGCTGGTCACAAACACATTACATTGGTTTTGTCATGGCGCTGCTCAAATAAATAGTGCAGGTTCTATATTACCTGTAGCCTTTGCTAAACAGACATAAAAAAATTGAAAACAAAATCTAATTGTTAATTCATGCTTTTATATTTATGTTATACTATGCAAGCAAATATGTTAGTAAATAAACCTTGTTAAAGGTGTATGAAGCTATATTCAGCAGTACCTTAATTGAAAAATATAATGTTTGAAAATTTTCCATAATACAAAGGTGCATGGACTAAATAAACCCAAAACATACAAATGATAACAGTTGTATAATTTTGGTTAAAGAAAGTTTCTGTCTGTTATTAGAAAGCAACTTTTTGCTTTAACTAAGATAAGATCATAAAAATATGAAAACATTTTGATGGATTCTGACATTTCTATTAAATTTCTCCAATCTTTGGCTTTATACAACTGAACCTTTAACTAGCTGAATTTCTAAAATAGACTGGACCCGATTCCATTTTTGGAACAATCAATTATCGTTTATGGGGATATCAAAAATTTGTTCAAAGATTCTTTGCTGACATGGCTCAAGGGAGCGTGACGGATGTTGCTTTTTTTCATGATCCCTCATGTACAGACTCAAACCAAGTCTGCAATTTTCATGTAATTTTGCTGTTTTTCATGCTTCCGAGGGATCACATTTTTCCAGATTTCTAAACTGGTGGCACAGTCTAATCAATTATAGTTTCAGCAGGTTAAGGATTAAATTGTACAACTGTTATTTTCATTAACTATTTTATCAAACTTTTAACTATATCTAACTGTTCATGCTGTCAAATATTATAGACTTTTATAATAACAAGACATATCAAGGACAACAACGAAAACCTTTAAAAGGGCAAAACGAAAAAACTTAATAAAGGCAAAAAACTAAAGCCCACAATGAAGGGAAATAAAAAAACCCCAATTTAATGAAGGACAAAATAAAAATCATTAAAAAGGGGCAATAAGAAAACATTTAGAAAAAGGCATAAAATAATTCATGAACAAATACTAAAAAATTTATTTTTAAATTTTCTCAAACGTTAAAAAAACTTTTAAAAAATTTGAAACCTAAGAAACCCTGTAAAAAAAAAAAAAGTATATTTCACTTTATTAAGAATTAACATAATTTTTATGTGAAATAAAAAATCGAAAAAAAAAAACCTAAAAAAAATTTAAACAAAAAAGGTCTTTTGATCGTGAGATAATGAAGATTCTGGAATTTTCATGCGTTTATTTTTGCCCTTTAAAGGGTTTTTAACTTTTTACTTAGCATTTAAGTTGATGCATTTTAGTATTAACGTGCACTAATAAGCAAGAATATAAATAGCAACTTTCTAGAAAATATTAGTAATCTGACTATTAGTAAGTTATATTGTACGGTTTACCTCTTCTGTTGATAGCTTTAATATGGAAACAAATCTTACACTTAACTTTAATATGTAAAGGAATATCCACAAATAAAAAGTTTTTTTTTTTGTTTTTTTTTGGTAGGGTTATTAAGTCACTGCAAAATCTTCAGTTTTACTGGATAAGGTAGACCTCACAGGCCCCTGTACACTTCTTCAAGCACTTGAACCACCCACCTTTGTAAATCTAGCTGAACATCTTCCTGACATGTATGAATCCAAAGTTCAGTGCCTATTTAGAAATCTACAGCAGTAAAGGGCAAGGGATCGAAAGTCAGAGACCTTAGCTAATTAGTCAAGGGGTCCTTATTAAGGTGCCCTTATTAAGAATTCATTTATTGTTAATGGGAGCTAATTCTGTCTAAATCAGATTTACTAATTTTTTTCTAGGTATTTAACATTATATACAATTTTGCTCAGTACACTCATATTTTAAGCCCTTTACATTTAAATAGACAAAAAGTCATGTATATTTGGCTAAACAGACTTAGCTCCTAAAATGTTTTAAAACAAGTTTGACCATTAAAAATTTACTTTAAGAGGTAAACTTTTCAGTTTGGTAGATAAAAATCTCAATAGATTTATTCCTGAATTGAGAATATTTTAAAGATAAAGAAATCCCAGTTTAGGAGGCAAAAATCTCAGCTTACGAGATTATTAGTGCAGCTTCCGATGTAAATAAGATATAAAATATCAAACATTAATATACAGCATACAATGTGAGACACAGCAACCAAGCATCATATCTGTCGTTGTTATCAAATCACATTAAATGAGCCGCGTCATGACAAAACCAACATAGTGCGTTTGCGACCAGCATGGATCCAGACCAGCCTGCGCATCCGCACAGTCTGATCAGGATCCATGCTGTTCGCTTACAAACCCTATTACAAGTAGAGAAACTGATAGCGAACAGCATGGATCCTGATCAGACTGTGCGGATGCGCAGGCTGGTCTGGATCCATACTGGTCGCAAACATACTATGTTGGTTTTGTCATGACATGACTCAAATAGTTTTTAGTCAGGAAGACATTTTTAAGTACGGCACGAAGAATCAAAGTAAGAACTGGCAATCTATTCATATTAGACGAAAATCAAATAATTTATTTACAATTAGGGTAAGGAATTATTACCTTGCTTAGACCGGTGTTCTCCCAGTCCTTGGTATGTTCTCTGGGAGGGTGCACGGGGACTTTCAGCTCCTGCTTCTCCCCTCCCTCGTCTGCCTTCAACTTTGGACCCCACGCTTCTTTAGATTCAGACTCCACTTTTTTCTGTGGTTGGGTTCCATCACCACCACCTGGTGGCTGTCATATTCATAATAAAATCAAAATATGTATGTGTAAAAAAAAAAAATTTAATTGAAAATCTGACCTGTTTCATTTGTTATCGAAATTCTCCAGATGTTTACATGTTTATATAGGTGACAAAATTTTTTGAGATCTAATGACCTTCGAAAATCACTTTGTAAAAATTCTGTACATCTAAAGGACCTTTGAATAAGTTATCTAAATTTATCGAAATACAATGATTTTTATCCAATTTTGCACATTTTCGGTCAAGAAAAAAATCAGAACAGAAATTACCACTTCTGATATAAGATACCGCTAACTTCTATACAAATGACCTCATATATTCCATAATTCTAAAAATAAACTAACATAGCAGTACCTTGTTCACCTTTTATGTAACTTACCTGTACATTAGCTTGACCTTGACCTTTCTTTGATGCCTCATCTTCCATGGCTTTTTTCCGAGCTTTAGCAAGAATTTTAGACGTGCCTTTAGGGTGGGCCTTTTCCTTGGCCTGTTCATCTTTCATGCGTACCATAGATGCTGTAAGTGGTTGGGTGAATGGACTTGGTAAATTAGCATCTTCTTCTCTTACTGAAAATGAAAATCAACAACCTAAGCATTCAAACTTTAACCTACTGATTTTTTATGGATATGCTGAGCTTCCATATTTGGAATTTTCCAATTTTTCACTTTTTCAGACATGAAAATAAAAAGGCTTGAAGCTGGTCAGCCAACAGTATCATGCTTGGTTGGACTGCATCCAAGTGCATATTTTAGGTGGATATAGGTTATTTGTTTTCTGTTATAGTATTCTAAGGTTTACATAAGACTGTTGCAAGCGTAAATTCTGTAGTGGCAAATGACATAATGAATTAAAAGATATCCTGATATGAATTATGTTAAGAGAAAAAATTCAAACTTATTAATCAATTAATTTTTGTTCAGTAAGTTTTTTCGCATGTTTGCTGAATTTTAAAATTGCACCAACATTCAAAAGGTCACCATGGCAATTGTCCCACATTAAACATGACGACCTATGGTGCTCCTCCATGTAACATTGTAGGAAAATGAGTTGACTTGAGTAGAACCATCAACCCTTTCAAAAGCTAAATGGATAACTTTTTAACTTTAAAAGAATCCATCATATCTGGCAGAAATGGACAAATGCCTATAGAGATAACTTCTTGAACAGCATTAAAGGCACATTCTGCCTCAGAAACCAAGCTAATTTTAATTCTTTAGAAAGAACAAATAGGAGTTCAATAACATTTATATAATGCTTTTAAAGCATGTTAGAGGCTCATTACCTGAAGAAAGAAGCACTTTAGGGAAACTATTTGTCATAAAAACTGCACAATGTAAACAAAATAGTAATTTGACTTCCATACAAATTACTAAATCACTATAAATGCACTAATTGCCAAAAAGCAACAGAAGAAAAAAATTGTTCAGGCAATTGACCAAGGAGGAATTCTTTGGAAACTATCACTGGATACTAGAATAAAAAGCTTTAGAAAAAAGTGAAAATAAAATCATTTCTGAGGCATAATGGGAAAGATGTACCTTTGACTAAATCAGCAATAAATGGATGATGAAGTAGTTCAGGCCAGGCCAATCTCTGCCTTGGGTTCTTCGTCAATACTCCTTGCAGGAAGTCCTTAAACATTGCACTCATATTTTTAGGCCACTTGACCGGGTCCTTAATTATCAGACTGACCAGCTGAAATATACTGTTAGTGTAGAATGGTGGTGTACCCGTGAACAGCTCGTATAATATACACCCAAGAGCCCTGAAAAGTATAAAAAGAAAACAGTTACTAAAAATTTGCGTCATTAATTTCTACTCTAAAACCACATCAGATATATGTCACTTGTTTCTTTAGCAGTATTGTAAAATAGTATGTTTGTTGGGGTTTTGTTGTTGATGCTGAACTTTAGGTCACAAAGACAAATTTACATGGTGACTTTTCAGCAAATATTTTTCATTTGACACTTGACCTTGAGCATTGTGTTTTATGGTCATTTGTCTATTGCAACTGATTCAGAAATAATGTGAGATTAGTCAGGCTGTTATTGTTAATTACTGGTTGGCTGTATCAAGGAAAGATGTATAGGTCAACTGACTGATATAAAATATGTGTCGGAATCATAACAAGAGCTGTCCGTAAGACAGCGCGCTCGACTTTTTTATTGCTTGCCAATAAAAAAAGTTTTTGCAGTAAAAGGCAATACAAGAATCTCTGTATTTTTAAAGTGAACAATGGCCATGAGCATTAAGATATTTAGTGAAGAATTATTTTACTGAATTGTGTGATACCCTTGAACACTGCAGCAAAGTTTGAAATGTTTAAGTCAAAAGAGGGCTGGTAAGAAAGAAAAAAAAACTGAGTTGAGCCTTAAATAAATTTAATTCTAAGTCGATAAAAGGCCTTAATTTTTAAAACAAATCCTTGACAGAGTTACCTTCTCTTGCGTACAGATGGGGGTAATGATGTGAAATAGCATTAAAAGTTTCAAAGCAATATCTCAAAGGGTTAAGGCAATAAGTGGATTTTACCCATATTCAATGTATTTTCTAAGTCAAAAAGGGGCATAATTCTGTCAAAAACCTTGACAGAGTTATGTCCTCTTGTCTGTTGATGAAGGTCGTGATGGTAAACAAGTATGGTCAGTTTCAAAGCAATACCTCCAATGGTTTTGAAATAAAGTGAGGTGGTACAAAAAACTTAACCAAGCTCAATACACTTTCTAAGTCAAAAAAGGGCCATAATTCTGTCAAAAACCTTGACAGAGTTATGTACTCTTGTCTGTAGATGGAGGTTATGATGGTGAACAAGTATGGTAAGTTTCAAAGCCATACTTGTAATACTTCTGAAATAAAGTGGGGTGGTACGAAAAACTTAACCAAGGTGTGACGCCAACGCCGACGCCGACGCCGGGGCGAGTAGGATAGCTCCCCTTTTCATAGAAAAGTCGAGCTAAAAACCAGACAATGAATGCAGGAATGCTTTCTTACAATAAAACAAAATTCAAATATTGCGAGAGGAATAAATCCAAGAGCCGTGAGGGGCAAAAAATCAAAGCCTTCAACCTGAGGTCCTTTACCAGCTGACCATCAAGTTAAATATTTCTTACCAAAGATCTGCTGTATGGTCATACGGTTTCTCTTCCACCAGTTCTGGTGACATGTATAAAGGTGTACCCTGTAAAAGAAACCATAAAAGCATTTCCTAAGTGATTAAAGTAATACCTTATTAAGGAATTAAATAGTGATTATTATATATATAAGAATTGAACCAATAAACTCAGATAAAATAATTTCTGGTGATATAATTTATTAATTTCTTTTACAGAAGAGGAAAAAAACTGATGTATGCTTATGAATTGTTTCTCACAAACTTCGGACTCAAAGTGCTGAGCTGCAAGTCTTTGAAATAATCATAAAATAACTTATGCAAAAACAGAGAAATAAAATGCCCTACAAAACCATAAGATTTCTAGTGTCATGATCACGATACACTTTTAATGAAAAAACACCATACAATTCCTGCTTTAAGCCACAAACAGCCTAGTAAAGCAGTAATTTACAAGTTGAGTCTCAAAACTTTGGAGGCAAAAGTGATTAGCCTTTGCCAAAAGTATAGAGCCAGGCCAGACTGCAAATCAGCAAATCACTACCTTTTTAACTATTCCAGATAAGCTCACGCCGGAGTAAGGGCACTACCCATTTGTAAGCAAGCTTATTAGCTTCCTCATAAAAAAATCTAAAAAAGTCCTTAAAATTCAAACCCATAGCAGTGAGGGATGTTGTGTCTTATATCTTCTATATATTGAGGGTTGACTGCAAAACTGCAGTAACATATATGAAATAAAGAAGGACGTACAACAGTTTTGCAGTCAGCCTTTGATATATGTTCAATAAAGCTATAGTAATACATTCTATAATCTTACCTTAATGGACGTCAAAACCAGAGTGTTGAAGCTCATGGCCCTGGCAAAGCCAAAGTCACACAGTTTGACAATGCCACCTTTACCCAGTAGAATATTCTGAGGTTTCATGTCACGATGTAAGATTCTGTGAGAGTGAAGATAATATAAAGCTGACACAAGCTGAGCTGCTATTTGCTGAACCTGAAAATAAGAAAGTAATTGGTAAATTGCTTCATTTAACATACTGGAACCATAAGTGACCAGCCTTTGCCACCAGTACAGAGACTGGCCAGCCTGCACATCAGTGGACACTGGCCAACATCAAATTCTTATTCATATACATGTTTCCCTAAATTTGTTAATGGATGGTTCCAAAAATTGAAGCTTGCCAAGTCCATTTATGAAACTCAACAGGTTAATACATGTAGTTAAAATAATTTTGCTATCTTTTCTGTTTTTTGATTGTCTAAAAAGCTTCCTCACATGAATAAATTCAATGTCCATAGCAGAATTTTATCACAATGAGATATTTAGGTATAGAGCTCTTAACAAGGGTGCCATAGTCACAAAATACGCCCGTTTACAAAAGCTTTAGATGGAGATGGGGGCATTATGGATAAGTGTTATCTAGCAAGCAAGTTTTTATTCTTGGCACTGTGTTGTTAAATGAACCTTAAAACAAATCAGTAGGGAAGATATGCACAGGATGTGTGACCTTGACCTTGGTCGCAGGGACCTGAATTTTATGCACGGCACTCAGCCTCACAATGATGAACATTTGTGCCAAATTATATTGAAATCCCTCTATGCATGTAGAAGTTTTGCTCCAGACAAGCGTTTTTCTATGAGCTCTAACTGTGACCTTCACCTTTGACCTAGAGACTTGGTTCATGTGCAGGGCACTACGTCTCATGGTGGTGAACAATTCTATAAAGTAACATTAAAATTCCTCCATGCTTGTAGAAAATATGCTCCGGACAACATCTGGATATTTAATCATCTCCAGTGACCTTGACCTTGCAAATATTAACCTAAATTAAATGTGTCACACCTGTAGTCATGATAGTTACCATTTGTGCTACAATCCATCAATAAATGATGACTAAATGGTCCCTATACACATCTTCAAATTTTTATCTGAACTTTGACCTCTATGTGTAACCTTGACTTTGGTCGCATGGATCTGAATTTTGCGTGCGACACTCACAATGGTGAACTTTTGTGCCAAGTTATATTGAAATCCCCCTATGAATGTAGAAGTTTTGCTCCGGACAAGCGTTTTTCAATGATCTCTAAGTGTGACCTTGACCTTTGACCTGGAGACCTGGATCATGCATGGAGCAATACATATCATGGTGGTGAACATTTCCATAAAGTATTATAAAAATTATTCCATACATGTAGGAGATATGCTCCAGACAAAATCTGGATATTTCACCATCTTTAGTGACCTTGATCTTGCATATATTGACCTAAAGTACATGTGTCACTGCCGTAGTCATGATAATGACCATTTGTGTTACAATCCCTCAATAAATGATGATTAAATCGTCCCTATACACATCTTCATATTTTTATCTAAACTTTGACCTCTATGTGTGACCTTGACCTTGGCTGCAGGGACCTGAATTTTGTGCGCGACACTCCACCTCACAATGGTGAACATTTGTGCCAAGTTATATTGCAATCCCTCTATGCATGTGGAAGTTTTGCTCCGGACAAGCGTTTTTAGATGAGCTCTAAGTGTGACCATGACCTTTGACCTAGAGACCTAGTTCATGTGCGTGACATGGCTTCTCATAATGGTGAACATTTCTATGAAATTTCATTAAAATCCCTCCATGCGTGTAGGAGATATGCTCCGGACAAAATCTGGATATTTCATCATCTTTAGTGACCTTGACCTTGTATATATTGACCTAAATTATATGTATCACAGCCATAGTCTTGATAATGACCATTTGTGTTACAATCCCTCAATAAATGATGACTAAATGGTCCATATACACATCTTCATATTTTTATCTGAACTTTGACCTCTATGTGTGACCTTGGCTGCAAGGACCTGAATCTTGCGCGCGACACTCCGCCTCACAATGGTGAACATTTGTGCCAAATAATATTGAAATCCCTCTATACATGTGGAAGTTTTGCTCCGGACAAGCATTCTTCAATGAGCTCCAAGTGTGACCTTGACCTTTGACCTAGAGACCTGGTTCATGTGCGCGACACTGCTCCTCATAGTGGTGAACATTTCTATGAAGTTTCATTAAAATCCCTCCATACATGTAGGAGATATGCTCCGGACAAAATTGGACGCCGCCCGCCCGCCATGGTTCCCATAATACGTCCCGTTTTTCAAACGGGCGTATAAAAAAGAAATAAATCATAGATCTTAATTGTTATGCAATACTTTCAATCTTAAACTGTCAAAAAGGCAATTAGAAGTGAAGCTTATATTTAATACATTTATGATTACACTTCCCTTTATAAAGATAACAGAGGGATTATAGAAGTATCAAATTTAAAAATGAAATTGTGTTTCTCTATCAATATTTTATGCATTTTATCAATGACTATGAGTATTAAACTAGTCAAATTGTAGAAAAACACCATTACATTACCCAATTATAAAGAAAACATGTTCAAGATAAATTATGTCATTTAAAGAACAAATAAACAATACCAGGCTCTGTTACTTAATCACTAGATCAGTATCTCTTGGCCTGCTAAACATTGATTGGATTTCTCCAGATTGGTAGATGGGCAAGAGTATTAAAGATATTCAAGGGTAAAGAGCCAAAAATAACAAAAAGTGAATGTATATGTCAGATATAGAACTTCACAAAAATTTAAAGAAAGAAAAACAGAGAAGACACAACCAACCTGCTCTTCTGGTAGATTTCCATCATCTTCAAGTATTTGAAAAAGCTCACCCTCAGCATAATCTGTTACCACTGCAACCTAAGTAATAAATTATACATGGATAGAAAACTTGTTTTCTTTGTCATAAATTAAGACTACAACATCAGCATTACTAGAACATGTATATTTGTTTTGGAAAATTTCTATATGCATGCCTAATTTCTGAGTTTGGCTGAAGAATATTGTGGATACAAAAATATACTGAACAGATTTTCACTAAGGCCGTCTATAAGTTGGCCCTAAAAATATGGCAAAAATGGGGTTTATTTTATGAGCAAGTTATGCATCCCCAATTAAAACGATTACTTGTTTATAATTCATTAACACGAAAGAGAAAATCAATCTTTAACCTGCAAATAGCAAAACAGCTTAACAATGTTTATAATTCACTATGAAAAAGTGTTTTATCAAAGGGACTGTACTTTCCTTGTCCCTTGCTATTTTTTAAGGATTTCTTTGATATGTTTACACAATAATGCAAACACTTAATAGCTCACCTCTTTGTCAGTATCAAAACTGTCTGACATTTCTATAATGTTCTCATGATGAAGGTGTCTCATGATATCTATCTCTCTACGTAGATTCCTCAACTCTTTCTCCGGCTTTCCTACTTTTGGGATAAACTTTATTGCAACAATCTGAAATAACAAAATTTTGTCATATGAAATTATATCCCACAGTAGGATAATCAATTTCTTATTTTTCTATGATGAATTATATGAGAAAATCAATTCTGAAATAACATAGTCATGAAAATGTACATCTGCTATAGTCTTGAAATCTTAATTTGTCTTGTCAAAGATTGTGAACACCACATATAAAATGGTGCTTACGCTCGACTGAGTTATTTAAGATTTTAAAGTCTCTTCTAGCATGAAACAGTATCTTAAAGTTGAATATCAGATGAGAAATTTGCCATCTGATTTGTTCCTATAAGGGGGAGACTTTACCAGGGGTTTAATAATCCAAATGTCAAAGTCCTTTATATTACCAGTGGGTTTGGACTGATTACAAAAAGTGTGTAAGAATTACAGAAAGTCAGCAACACTACCTGTCCTGTATATTTCTTCCTTCCCTTATAAACCTTCCCGAAGGAACCTTCTCCAATAAGCTCCAGCACATGATAATTGTCTGCCATTCTTTCTAGTAAGACAACCTATACAAGCACATGAGGAAATCTCCTGAAACATTATGACAAAAACAGCATTTATAGTCTAATGCAAGATGTACATTTTAGATTTATGATACCTATTGTCCCTTGCTGAAACAAATTGTTCTGAAAAGTGGTGTTCTGACAGACATGACCTATAAAATTTGGAATGATCAAGAAAAAATTCAGTCCTGACCGATCCGAATGACAAGTAAATATTCAAAAAGTCAAATATTTTAAATTTAACTTATACCCGAACAATAATTGGAAATAATACATGTATATACTTCTTTTCCATACTAGCAATCAGGATCAAAACACACAAAAAATTTAAAGAAGGCTAAAAAAATCCAGGGTTTCCACTGGTTTTTTTCAAAAAGGGGTACATGTACCCATCATGTCTGTCTAATTTTAGGGGTACAGATCAAATTTTGTGGGTTCGTACTTTAACATGGCATAAAACATCATGTCCTTACTTTCAAACAACACAGTTCATTTTGTTATACTGAATTTCTGGCTGAATCTTTTCTTCCCTACAAAAACTCATTTTGCTATATTATATCAGTGTTCAATCTAGAGCGCGCCATTGACCCCCTGAAAAGACCGCCAGTGCAAAACAAATTCAACTGTGGGCCCGATGGGCGCACTCATAGAAAATGCCCTAAATGACATTAGAATGCTTTCTTAAACCTGATTAAGTACATAAAAAAGTTTCTTATGAATTATATTAATAAATACTGAATTCAAAACTGAAGTTTGTATAGAAAAACAAGAGCACGTTGGTAAGATAGTTACCGCACTCGGTAACCCTTTTAAAACCTTGATGGCTACGCTCTCTCGGCCAGGGTCTAGACTTGTTCTTCGTACCGTAACTATTACTTACTTTTGAGTCACAGTTTTTATAAACAAAACAAATCGTCACAGATAATCCAATACGTGCGTGTAGTTATAGTTTTTTCACAGTCAAAACAAATAAATATGTCATAACCCGGAGGAAAAAAAAAAACTATACATTTGTGAAAAGTGCAAGTTAATTATAGAGAAGTGTGCATAAATTATTACAAACACGCCTTCATCCAATTAAAAAAGTCTTAAAGATGGAGCTAATCAAACACGATTGGCTAGGGAGTGTCTGACAATTGAGTAAATAAACTTGATTGGTCTTTGGCTGGTCGGCGCTAAAACATTGTGCATATCATTAATCGATACAGACATCTGAAGTGTGATGTAAGAACTGCTGCCCTGACAGAAGATGAAAGGTACCGGTATGTCAATATATATGTCTTAGCACCTGTTGACACATTGTTTTTCACTTGGATATATTGAGATGGGTAAATGGTGTTAGCGACTATTGTAAGTTTATATTCTTCATCAACAAAGCTAATTGGGAAATAATTATATGATTTTCTTTTATATATCGGGCGCTGATTATACAACTGAACATTATTATCAAATATCCCTGGTAACATTAAAATAAGATTCATATGTTTCTTCGAACATTATGTCATCGTTTCTTTACCAATCAGTTCATAAAATTGAGCCTGTATCAACGCTAACAGAACTCTCAAAAAAGGTCAAAAAATAATGTCATTTTTCAGAGAGCTGATTGTTTAGGAATTTTGCAACCGTTTTTGGTCTATATATGGTACTTGAACAAGTAACTTAATAGAAAAAATACCTTATTTGAATTTGATGTTCTTTTAAGTGTGGGCCCCCTTTTTTCTCAAATGACCCCCTTTTTTGGGAATTTATTCTAGCTTGAACACTGTTATATTATAGTTTTATGATTTGGTAAGATGGAAAAGTAGCAAGGATTAGTGAGATTACTTAGACTGCTGCTCTTTTCCCTTTTCAGTATGAAAATGTTACCCAACATTATTAACTGTTTCACTTAAGTTGTTTGTTCATGCTGCAGTTTAATTGCAAGGAAATGATGTTCCAAACAAAGTACTGAGTTACAGTTTTGTATTTTGATGAACACTATTATGAACACTATTAAAGAGTATTTTATCAGAAATCAGACTATAAAATACTCTTGGGCTTTCTCAAACTAGGTTAACAAAAATTAGCTTAGAAAAAATCAATACTCTTGCCACAAATAGTAAAGCCATTCAAATCTTCTAAACATACATGTAGTACCAGTGCTTTAATTTCCTTTTAAACAATATCAAGTGTATTATAGTGGAATCTGTCTAATCCGAACTCATCCAGACCAGAAGAAAAGTTGAAAATGAATAAATATTTATAAAATAATATGACTTAGCCGGCTATAACTTTCATTCATTCCGTTGAAATGGGCAGTTGAGATGTTGTAAGAAAATAAACTTGAGACATTTGCTGATCTAGGTTCATTATTAAATAATAAATGAATAATTATATACTTGCAATTTAAGTTATGATAATACTAAGAGGTCTGCGGGCCCTGGCTTTGGCTTTCCCGGCTATAGACTACACATGTATATTTAAAAGAAAATCAAATAAAAAAACAATTAAAAATATATAGAATTTGATACCTATCAATGAAATTTTCAGTGTCAGTTATAGTTAGGTGCCACCATTTACAATGTAACTCAATGATAATAGACGGTGTATTCTGATAACGGAACAAATCTCAACTTTTCGGGTTAATTATAATCGTCGAGTGTTCCGAGTGAAAACGAAAGCGGTGCATGAAATACAGACTGACACCTTTAAAACAGAAAAATGAAAGGAATTTTTAACGACTTTCCCGTTCATAGGCTTTGTCTAATTTCATATTATTTGTTGCCTACATTTCAATTTTTCAGGTATAATTTTGTTGTAATTTCATGCGAGTGTCCATTATAGCGAGCTCGACGAGCTGGCCCAAAGGGCCTGCTCGCAAAGCGAGCTTTACGGTAACGCGAGTACCTGCTAAGTGATGGTTTTGAAAACTTTCGTCCAAAGTAACGAATTTGACACATCGCAACCTTTCGAATTGAAAGATAACGATAAAAACTGAGGAATTCTGACTGAAAACGGATGTGTAGACTGGTCACCCGCGCACGTCTATGGGAACCATAATTGGACAGGGAACCAGAATAACGGAAGCTGTGTATAAAAAATGAAAATCGAAGGCGCCATTTTGTTTGAAAAATCTGATAAATAAAAACATTTTTTTTGTCAAATTTTGTTGTGAAAACTATCTAGAATGAAAGAAAATGGTCTAACTAAGAAAATGAATCCGAACACCAATATCTTTTATTCAGTCGTTAACGCTGTACAGACGTTTAAAGTATTGTTTACGTGACGTCACAGCGTAGCGCCAAACAGCACGTGCAAAACAAACAAATCAAGTACACTAATTTAATGTCGCAAACGTGTTAAGTATTACATTTATTTCACTTAAAAAATCTTTATTTCGCTTGAAAAATTATAGAATGAAATAAAATAAACAAAGTTTTATCAACGTTTTCAAAATTCGTTATTCATTTCACGACAGGGGCGGAGCCATATTTAACACAGTACGTGTGACGTCACACGCACTCGTCACTGCATTTGAAATAAAAATGAGCTTTCATACAAGTACATCGAGCTCGCTTTGAGGCTTTGCCTTTTTCATATTATTATTTATTAATTTAAATTCATTATATGGGGAAGTTTATTTCAATTTTTTAGTATAAATGTTAACGACTTCTTTAGATTTTTGGCTATGTTTCAAGTCTTTATGTTCGAAACTTAACACAGAGCTCCATGCTATAGCATGCTATCTGGACCTTTTTTAACAGTAATTCCTCTAACAAAATTTCTAAATAACCGATTGTTTATTCACACAATGGATAGCTCAAATCGATAAAAACCCAGGGGAACAAAATGTGCAAGTATTTATTGCAATAATGAAGAAGAAAGTCAAAATATCTCCACTTATCAAAAGGTAAATTATTAGTTTTCGCGACCACAGTTACAAATAAATTAAATGACAGTTTATATACAACTTTAAAATGCTATCTAAAACAATACTAACAGCAAATTAGGAGTAAATCTCATATGACAAGTTTGATTATTCGATAGACAGAATGTAGCGTTTTATGCAGTAATACAACTTTTAATCTTGTCCGACAACCAAATTGTTGGATTTGTTTACATCTTTCTTTGCGCATGTGCAAGGAATGTAGACTGGTTCTCTTATATTTTAGGTAGAATGCCACTAAGTGCTGACAACGGCTTTTTACGGAATTCCATAAACGACAGCCTACTGTTTACTGTCAACTGCCTACTGCTTACTGTCAACGGCCTACTATCAACTGCTTATTTTAAACTGCTTATTGCTTACAGCGACTGTTTAATGCTTACTGTTAATTGATAAATGCCTACTGCTACACCTGTCTATTACCCGATTAATTGCCTAAATGTTGACTTTTATGTCCTTCTTCCAATGTGTTACAATGAGGCCGTTTGAAACAGTTTTGGTCAAGGAATTACCCAGTATCATTTATGAGGACTTTGACTGAAACCTTGGAACTTGTTACATTTATACATGTACATGTATAATTCTCGTTTTACTAAGCAGGAAAAAGTATACTGTATATCTTTGCAGGCATCTGGAACTTTTCCAAATCATAGACCTGTGAACTTTATAGAAATATGTTAAACTTACCAAATATTACTTTTTTTCTGTCATTAAATCTTGTTCGGTAATTTTGAGCTACCATATATAACTGCTTGCTTAATTAGATACATCTACCATATACGCCTAACATGTATATTATAATATGTGTTCATTAAATGATATTGACCTTACCCTATAACTATAGAGCTTAATGGTATTTTTAAACGGAGGCCTTGCAATGTCATGAACGTCTTTGTTGTTACATTTAAATCACAATGGTCAGTTTTAAGTTCGCTATTCGAAAATAATGCTATAATGTTAAAAAATAATCTAGGTAACGGTTCTCAAAACATAGATACATTTATATAGATTTTCAGAAAAAAAAATATATACCATGCAGTCACGTCTCGGATTACCCAGTAGTTTATTCTGATAAACGTCAAACGTACTGGGAGAGTATAAACAATCATACTTGTATCTTTCTCTTGAAAATGTGTCAGAGTTAAATTGTATACATATACATGCACAGTGCGTTAACTGGAGTGCAGGTATAAGTTACCCGCACTCCAGAGCATGCACATTGATTGGCCCATTTTTGCTGGGGTTTTACATAGTGTGACGACAGAGAAAGGGAAAGCGACAGAAATATCATATTCTGATGCTCGTTCATTGGTTACTTTTTCCCGGGGTTTCATATTGTGACAACAGGGAACGTGTTTTTATGTTTGACTATGATACAAAAGAGAAAGAACATCAAAACAATTGGCAATCTGATTAATACTCGGGGGCTACGCCCCCTCGTACAAATCAGATAGCCTCGAATTTCGTTGCTCTTTCTATTACATGAAACCGTTTAGTTCTATCTAAAAAAGTTAATACTTGTTCTTTTGATTGTAGACGGTACATTAATACCTTAATTCAACAAAGTCTTAGATTTGTCTCAAGAAAATGTTACTTTAGTAGATGTTAAAAAAGCATGATGAGTAACATGTCAATTATTGTGTTATAATTGGAAAGTCGATGCATAATAAAATCATTGAAAGATCTTTGAGTTACTTGGGCATTATTAATACAAAGTGTTGTTAGTATTTGTTTATCGATATGATGAACTGCGGTATCCTAAATTTGAGGCACTGTACACATAATGCCTTCTGCATGTAATTTCTTAGTTTTTGCAGTATTGCCTGTGTTAAATTCTGATTTTTATAATTTATGATAAAGGCATTAAAGCCACATGATAGAAAACAGATTAATCAATATATTGCTGGACGGCCGTCTTTTTATTTCATTACCTTAAGAAGAGTGTTTAGTTAGTATTTTAAAGAAATATATTCAGGTAACTTGTCAGATATTGGAGCTTCAGATGTATTTTTTATGTAGCTTATGATATAACGTAATCTTCATCTTCCTAATTCATACTTTTCGCGATCCCATCCATTTAAAATTGATGGACTAAGACACTGTTTAACCCATTACCCGACATACACGCCTTTTAACGCCTTTTCACCCCTTTTTTTGTTGTCTCAAATGGTAAAAAGATAAGTGACAAGTAGAACTTACAAGTGGACTTCACGGTATGGACTCTCATCTTATCATTTTTTCACCGACACAAAATCAGTTACAGCCAATTTACATTCAATATCTTTTTTACTATGATTTCGAGATAATATGTGTAGGTCAGAGCCTCACATGATCCACGTAAAATTTGCGATTTTGATAGAAAATGACTCTAGCAATTTTATAAAATATACCCACGCTGACGGGTGTAAACATGATAAAATCCTCCATTACTCCGTATCGTACCTTTTCATCTCGCTTAAAAAAGTATCGTACCTCTATACGTTCGACACCCCAGTGAAAATGATAAAAGACTTAACTATGTAAATTGACGGTAGTGAAATTCACTCATCTGATAATTCGAATTGGACAGATAAAAGCCGCATGGAGATTTAAACACCAGGAAAGTATTCTAATAAACAGATCTCAACTTTGCCAACAGCAAAACAAACATGTGATACATGTATATTGAATCGAATGTAGTTGCTGCATTGAATAGATCCGGTTATATTAGAGTAAAAACTATTCCCACCAAAATTAAATCGCATCGTCGTGTCGTGTTGCTTTGCGGCGACATCGCAATGCCAAAGGCGAATTAACTATAAATCATTGAGGATTCTATCTTTACAGACATTTTACAAAAATACTTTCGTGTAAAAAACGCATGAATTCACCTTCAAAATGCGATTAATAACCAGGGCAGTTCTATTTGAAAGACTCAGTAATTACGCAAATACACGATTTCCACAGACTGTACAAAAATTATAATTTCGTCAGATTATTAGAATACCGACAATGTAAAAGCGCGTGAATTTCGTGCAAATCGACTTTCAGAGTAATTCTAGACGTGACATATATGACTTTGTGAACTACTGATAAAAATGGTGGAAAAAGCAGCAATCATTAGAGCGCGTTCAAAGCATGAAATAAGAGATAGAAAATAAAAATTTTGAAATACATGTATGTAGAAGATATACTTATTGGCAAAAAAAACACATATTATAATATTATCTCCAAAGGCACATTATGTGTCAGAAATCCATTTTATTTCAATTACACATCCGTACCATATACATGTACAGTATCAGGCATGATTTCAATATTCTAGTCTGAAATAAATGTATTGGATTAAGTACTGCTAATTAAACGGTTCAATTTTCATCCTTGGTTTACATGAATTACTTATCGTGAATTACGATTTCAGCTTATGTTTATTACCAAAAATGCTACATCTGATCACAGGCGTGTTATCTCTGAAACAAAACTTTCAATGATACGGTACTTTTTGCTTTGAAACAATATGATTTAATCATTGTTGAACTTTAAGGAAATTACATGAATTAAGAGCAGTATAATAAAGGAATAATACATAGTACCTCAGACCCTGTTGTTTCAATTTAGATTACTAATATGAAGAAGTCCTCTAATATTTCCTTAAACAGAGGACTTTTTGTTTGCGCTTTTTGATTATTGAACTCTTATATATATTCTCATATATTTTCGTAAATCTGACATAAATGAAAATTAGTTCACGTTTAAAGTCCTTACCGTTTTAAGTCATCCCAAAATTACTGTTTTCTTGGTGACGAAGCTTACTAAAGCATTCAAGAACGAAAAAATGTAGTGTTTGCCAAACGCAAAATGCGCATGCGCGAAATGCAACGTCCGTTACTATGGAAATAGGTGAAATATATTGCATTAAATGTTCCAAGCAATCTTTCTAATTTATGTTTTAATACCGCATTTTGTCGATAATTGTCACTTAATCAATTTAATTTACAGCCTCACGTCATGTTAAACATTTACAGCGGTTAGTATGCCTTTTTAGCACGCATTCAGTAAAGCAAAAAATATCAATAAAGAGCAAAAAATCTTTTAGAAAAAAAAAAGGATAAAATATTCCGTCCATATTTTGATCTTGATGTTATATACAAGTTGTAACTGACCTTGTAATTTTAGTATACAAAGACATACTCTATTTTATTTGCAATCTAGAACTTTAAGCATCAACATTATTTACAGAACTATACTATACTATATGTATATTTCACATCATTTTTTTACAAATTGAGAACAATTTCTTTATTTAATTCAAATAAGCTTGAACGGAGATAAAATAAAAACAACTTGTACATTTTCATTTAAATGATTTGTTTTAGTTTATTTGTTTTGGTTTTACGTCACACCCACACAGTATATATATGACGTCATATGGCGACGTTCCAGCTTTACTGGTGGATGGTGCCATTCCATGCATTATTTCAGGCACGAACGGGCACCTGAGTAGAACCACCGACGTTCCGTAAGCTAGCTGGATAACTTCCTTACATGAAAGCGATCCCGTGAAATTTAGTTCAGCAGATTTTCTGCAAAATGGCTCGCGTTTCTGTGTGTTCGGGAATATATAAATAGAAACAGTCATGCCGAAAATGAATTGTTGTATGACGCGTTAATGGAATTCCATGATTAAGGACTGTTATCAAAGTTTCTTAAAGCGTGACTCACTTCCATAATTACGGAATTTTGGAATTTTATGAAAGTTTCTTAAAGCGTGACTCACTTAACTACAAGACTACATGACGTCATTGAGCCATATATAGGAAAGATGCGCAGTTCCTATCTATAAAAACAAGATAAAACCAGATGGCCTTATTTTATCATTAGTCAGGATATACTTAAGACAAAACAACATAAAATATTTTCAATAACAGTACAATGAAAGCAGGAGTGATAATATTCTTTACGTTTCTTACGGGTATGTGTATTTTTCACCCTATTTATATAATACGCTGCTGAACTTCTTTAACAAACGTCTAGAACGTAAAAACGTGCGTTTAATGTCCGCAAAACCACTTGCAATCATAGCAATTCATGTAGTACAAAAAGAATAACGAATAACGAGCGGAATCATAACAAGAGCTGTCGGAAGGACAGCACGCTCGACTATTCTAAGTGCTTGATAGTAAAAGAGCCTTGATAATGTTAAATTTTTTAAGTTCACAAAAGGGCTAATTTCTTTTTATAAGTTCATGTTATAGGCCTTAGAGACAGTCTAATTATACAGTATTGGCTTGACTATTCGGAAGGTAATGTCACAAGGGTGTTTTATTGAGTATAATAATACTAATTACCTATGAATACATAAATTTGACAGAAAAGGTACAAAGGCTTGTTATTAAGATGTTTTAGCAAGTAAATCACTGCTTTATTATTATTAATGCATAAAATTGTCCCAAAAAAGGCACAAACCCTTTAGTACTTATTGAGATAACAGCTTACAAGCAAAACTTTACCATGAATTTCTAAGTTGAAAAAGGGGAGAAAAATCAGCCTAAATGCAAGATAGAATTATGGATCTTTGTCAGTGACCTACAATTATGACCCTAAATGCATATGTGAAGTTTTAAATAAATACATTTAATAGTTATTGAGATATGTAAACTTGCATGTTAACATTAACCAAGAGACTAAGTAGAAAAGGGGATATGAATCAGCCTTAATGCAAGATAAAGTTATGGAACTTGGTCAGTGACATACAATTATGACCCTCCAATTATGACCCTAAGTGCATGTGTAAAGTTTCAAGTAAATATCTTTGAAGACCTTTAACCTTTAACCAAAATTTCGAAGTTTCAAAGGGGCAAATAATTCTGCAAATATTGCAGACAGAGTTATGTAATTTTGCAAACTGATGTACATTGTTACTATAAAAAAGTATTTTAAATTTCAATTGAATATCTCAAGCAATAATTGAGATATTTGACTTTACAAAAAACTTTAACCAAAATTTCTAAGTTAAAAAGGGGCATTATTCTGTCAATATTGTAGGCAGAGTTATCCAACTTGTCAATCTGATGTACCTTGTTACTATAAATAAGTATTGTAAGTTTCAATTGAATATCTCAAGCAATAATTGAGATATTTGACTTTACAAAAAAACTTTAACCAAAATTTCTAAGTTCCAAAGGGGCATAATTCTGTCAATATTGTAGGCAGAGTTATCAAACTTGTCAATCTGATGTACCTTGTTACTATAAATAAGTATTGTAAGTTTCAATTGAATATCTCAAGTAATAATTGAGATATTTGACTTTACAAAAAAACTTTAACCAACGCAGACGCCGACGCGGACGCTGACGCCGACGCCGACGCCGGGGCGACTACAATAGCTCTCATATTCTTCGAATAGTCGAGCTAAAAAGGGGATAAAATTTGTTTCCGTGTACATTCAACGGAGCAGGATGTAATTGATATGGCGTCATAAAACCACATCCGATAAATTGAACCCATGGTTAAATCTCGTCACCGCCATTTAGAGTATTGTGCTAGATCTATACACAGACACTGGGGGTGTGGAGCTCAAAACGCCCTTAAAATCCAAATAAAATGCATATTTGACTTATTTGTCAATCCCAGCACATGTACTGGTCATATATATATAAAAAAAACTTAATATAAGCCGTTTTGAAAAAAATCATATTTCAACATCTATTATAATTATTATTAATTTATAGATGTTGAAATACGATTTTTTTTCAAAACGGCTTATATTACGTTTTTTTATATATATATGATCAGTACCTGTGCTGGGATTGACAAATATGCATTTTATTTGGATTTTAAAGGCGTTTTGAGCTCAGACCCCCCAAGTGTCTGTGGATCTATTTATATACATGTAAAATGTTTTTTACTTTTTTTTAATCTTACTGAAGAAAAACATGTTACATAAAATTGTTACAAACATATATATTTTGTGGTACATACTGTATAGCAATCAGACAAAAGAGAGCTCATATGGTATCGGACTTACCGCTGAGGCGGGGCAAAATACGACCGATGGCAAATTTAGTATTGAACTTACACTCATTCAATATCCTCTAGAGTACATACATTTGTATTGTAAATATCACAAATGATGATTTTCCCGTCAAAATTAATGTGAATTGACGAGGAAACAGTTTATTTTTATGACAATAAATTGTTTGCATATAAAGTGGCATAACTTTGTCAATAAAAACTCAAGCTTGATCCGTGTTTTGACAGAACATATATGCATGTCATATATAAACACAACTACTAATCGAAATCCTTCAAAAGTTATCCTGTGGAAACCTGTCTAAAGACGGATATAAACCATAATGCGCACAGGAGTTTTTTCGGGCATATAACAATGCGGACTTATAATACATTGTTTCTTTTCTTTAAAATTAATTTGACGGAATTTCTATTTAATTCAACAACATATGAACAAATAATACGCATCTATCATGGAAATTATTCTTATAATTATTCTAGTGACGTCATGTAGTCTAAGACGTTTTCTGGACTGTAATGGAGGTTTTGAGTGTCCGGATATTGTGTCACCAATATGCGGAACAGATGGACACACGTATGGCAATCAATGTCACATGGACATGGAAAACAAGAGAAGAATTTGCTGGTATCTAACATCATAATTAGTTGGTTTTTTGTTGTTTTTTGTTGTTTTTTTTTCAAACATAAGCGTACATTTACATGTTCTGCATGTAGCACTTGCGTTAATGGTTAATGAAATTGTCTAGGGTTGATATTATCTATTTAAAAAAAATCATGTTCTAAGTAAATTGATGCATTGTCCTTTACAAATAATGCAGGGTTAAACACCAAATAATAGAGGGGTTTTTTTCTGGAAAAAAAATTCAAACTTTTTTGTGCAATCGTGTCTATAGCTCTTTGGGTTTATGTAGCATTGAATCTCCGAAGGTGAGTAAGAAAATATTAGCTGCACAAGTAGGACATTACTATAACCTCTTTGCTACTGTCTTTATAAGCTTTCATATGATCATGCTCAAATTCATACTATTTTGCAAAAACCTTATATTATTCATTCCAGGATTGGTCATTTCAACATGGTTATGAAGGTCAAGGATGGACCCTGTGATGTGCCAACTTCAACACCATCAGTCCATTAAAATTCTACCTGTTTCGTACAATAACAATATATAAATAAAACTGTTAAATTATTCCAACTTCAATTTAATCCTTCTCCCTGGAAAATTGAAAAGTGATCCGATTTTACCACAGTTTATAGCAAGGCAAGCCTGCACATTCGTGAAGACTGTCGGCTGCTAAGTTAAATTGTTAATCTTGATTTCCCCAAATTTTATAATGGACAGTTCCAAAAACAGAAACTGATCCGGTCCATTTTAGAAATTTAGCAAGTTACCATTACATTAATATTTTGCATTTTTATACATATGTAGAACATGACAGACATTTGTTCATTTTATTATAAGAAACTAACATGTTACAACAGACAGTTGGAAATAAAACAATAGTATTAATACACTAAGACAATGGGCCAAGATATACATAAGTATAAAACAACAATTTGGAAAATGACCTTGAACTTTGACCTTTCATACACTTCCGTCACAAACTAGATCCCATTAATAGTACAATGTTAATATTGAAATGATAAGGATAGTGCAGGATAAACTTTTATCAAACAAATCAAAAACCCTCAAGAGACATATTACACACATTTATACATTTTTTTCATAACATTTTGCTGTAGTTGTTGTCTTTTGTATGTGATGGTGATAGGTCATATGGCAACTGCCCAGTTTTGCCATTGAAGGGAGACCTTAGATGCACACAAGGCACATGATATCTTTTGCAGCATTAAAACAACAAATGCTCCAACATGAGTTCCAAATTTGGAAGTCACAGACTTCAAAATCTCTTATATAGGAAGTCTCATTATACATGTATAAGAAAAGAAGGAAAAGCATTACATTTTGGAAGTCACAAGCCAAAATGAATGAGTAAATGATTCCCAAATCTAACGGAAGCACTGAATCAACTTCAAGTTACAGACATGCACCAATTTACCCAATAGAATATGTTGATAAAAATCTTGCATCTCACAAGACAACCATTGTTAAGTAAAGGACATACATGTATGCAGAGAATTGTGTAAAGAACGAGTCATTAAAAACATGTTATCAAAAATGACATATCATGTTTATTTACAATGTATGGTATGACAAATATATAAACAAAGTTAATGTAACACTGTCTTTATTCATGTATTATCTTGTTCTAGTTTATCAGCTTTTTGTTGTTGCCTTGTTTTCTGACTCTCCAGATAATTCTTAAATGACTGATATTCCCTAACTTCTTCTTCATCTGAAATTGTAAAACAAATGAGCCGCGTCACAACAAAACCAACATAATGGGTTTGCGACCAGCATGGATCCAGACCAGCCTGCGCATCCGTGAAGTCTGATCAGGATCCATGCTGTTCGCTATCAGTTTCTCTACTTGTTATAGGGTTTGTAAGCGAACAGATGGCTTGTGACCAGCATGGATCCAGACCAGCCTACACATCCTCCAGTCTGATCAGGATCCATGCTGTTCACTTTGTTATAGGGTTTGTAAGCAAACAGCATGGATCATGATCAGACTGCCGGATGCGCAGCCTGGTCAGGATCCATGCTGGTCGCAAACACATTATGTTGGTTTTGTCGTGACGAGGCTCAAATTTGGTAGGATTTTAAGTCTGTTGGGCATTAAGTCATACTCCAACTGGAAAAGGTCATACGGCAAATTCCAGCTTTGCTGATGGTGGAAGACTTTGGGTGCCTCTTCATACTTTCAGGTATAAGGATACTCTTAAGAAGAACCACTGACATTCCATATGCTAGCTGGAAACCTTACACACATGAAAAAATCCAGTCTTACATTGGATTCATGCCAAATGTGGTGTGGGACAAGTGATTTAAAGACAGCAAACATAAACCACTCTGTCACTAACTGGGGGGGGGGGGGGGGGGCTTCATAGATTCACTGGAAAGTCCAATGGGAATTTTAGGGAGACTAAAGGAAACTGCTGAGCATATAATGATTTAAAGAATAGCTGCTATTGATAATCTTATACTTCCCTGAAGAATTAATTTAAATGGATTCTCTTTTCCAACAGGAACATTAATGTAGACTAACACTTTGGATTATTACCCTCTTAATATTTTTTGTAATGTTAATGTCCAATAGGCCAATGGAAAATATTCTTATGATTAGTTCACCAAGTGACAATAAATGCAGTACTGTTATATGGGTAACATCATTTTCCTGGCATAATATTTTTACTGTTACTCACAGACCTGTGTTATTTATATTATGATATTATGATTCTGAATTGAGGAAAAAAGTCTGTCGGCATTGGGAATGCCTCCATTTCCCAGAAGTAACTTATATAGGAAAACAAAAGACCAAATAATGTGACTTTTTCTTTACCAATAGGTTCATCTTGTTTAAAATCTTCCTCACTGTCTTCATCATCATCTATACCACGATTTATTGTCATCTTTGACGTTCTCATCCTTATACCTGTATATGTAATGAAAACATATATATGTACATTATAATTGCTTTAAAAATTAAATCTAAATATAATAAAATCTGTATGATAATAATAACATAGGTCAGCCAATAGTCTAGAACCTGGTATAGACCCTGTCTGGTACGTGAAATGGTGCAGATTTTCTGTGTTACGGTGCTTCCATCCAAGATGGATGATGAATGATAAGCAACAAGAAAATATGTGTCATTCTATGAATTTTCTATGTATTTAGACAAATGCGTTCTATAGTAAAAGAAAAGTATAGTTGCAAATAAGGTGAAAAATAAATTCACTATAAGATCACTTTATGTTCACCATGAATGTTACATATCATATAGACTAGGAAGGTGCAGGTCGTCTGGCTCGATAGTGGTGGCAAGGAATTCCTCTATAAATGGATATTCCGCATGTTGAAAAGTTAGCAAATTTAAAATTCCAGACATTTCGCAAGAGGAAATGTTAGAGAATTGTGCAAAGGTAGAACTTAATAACAGGTTGGTAGATATTAACACTAGAAGAAATTTAAGCAATTTTTGTCAATTCATGAAATTCGCCAATATTTCCACGCCACTAACTTAACTACTTAAACAGTAGTTCCAGCAAGTTAAAAGTTTAGTTAAAAAGTGAGGTATAAAAACACAAGATGATATGAGTTTAGTTCACCTTCAGTCTCCATCAATTCCTCTTCTCTATCTTTAACCACTTTATTCAATTCCTGCTCCTTTCTCTTTCTATCTTTTTCCTTCACTTCTTTCTTCTTTCTCTCCAACATTGGTTTATAATCTCTACAACAAAAAGTGAGAAGAAAAAATTAACAGGTATGACAATATGGATATAGATTCCATTATTTTATTACCCATAAATTTGCATAATGAATTTGTCTTGCTTTGATCTTGGCAACAGTCAGTTTTTTTCCTTAGGGAACTTGATGTTCAATTAAGCAGCTTATAGTATATAGTGTGGTCTGAATGTATGAATGGACCAACTGGCCCAGCACTTTACTGTTAGCATATACATCTTGTTATCATCACAAGCATTCACTTGGTTATCAAATAATTAAATCTAGGTTATCAACATAATGATAACCCCTCTTAATTCAAGAAAAAGGATTATCCTGCTTTAAATTTGAATTTACACTCTCATAGATTTAGAGGTTTAAGTATCCAAATACTAAACCTGAGCTATCAGAACACAATTTGGTCAAGCAGTGTGTATATTATAGGAAACAAAGTAAAGTTATTCAACATTACTTTTCATATTCCACAGCAGCCTCGTCAACGAGCGAGAAAAACTTTTGTACACCTTCTCCGGTGACCGCAGACACGCCCACAGACTGAAAATACAGTAATCTATGTTTATATAAGGGTATGTAAAACGCATTTCCTACAATTTCATAAAAGTTGCTTTTTATTCAATTTTCCATGAAAAATCATGACCATTTGATCTTTTACATAACATCTTAGCCAGAACAACCCATCTTAAGTTTATCCTAAATCAGCCCAGAAAACAGCCATTTCTTTATCACATATCATGACATTTTTGTTTTAACAACAACATTTTACTGACCCAGCCATATTATATACGACATATTTATAAGATTTGAGCCGTGTCATGACAAAACCAACATAATGGGTTTGCGACCAGCATGGATCCAGACCAGCCTGCACATCCGCGCAGTCTGATCAGGATCCATGCTGTTCGCTTACCAATTCTATTACAAGTAGAGAAACTGATAGCGAACAGCATGGATGCGCAGGCTGGTCTGGATCCATGCTGGTCGCAAACACATTATGTTGGTTTTGTTGTGATACGGCTCATTTATTTTTTAGGTAACTACATTAATATTGGCATATATTTTTTTATATATATTTTATCTTTGTTAATCTACCGCATCCCTGAAAAGTAAATATTTCTGTATCTTATGGACAATTAAGTGGTGGCTTGGTGTTGTTAAAGTATATGCCTGTCAACCCAGGAATTGTAGGTTCAAGTTGTATTTGGCTATGACCATCTAACACCATTACTTCTCATTTCCAAAAAGAGCCCGTACAATGGCTACATGCTGTTCACACAATCAAATCAAATAGATCATAGTGAGACTAAATATTTCTGACTCCTAACCATTCCTTACTTCATTTATATAAAAGCATGACATCTAAATTCTTTTATGTATGTACCAGTATAACTGCTGCCAAAGCAGGGGACATCCAATCTAAGTGTTTTTTACATTCTATTGTACGACATCGCTATGTACATTACAACTGAAAATTGTAATATTTACTTTCAGTGTAGCATAGAACTCGTCCAGTACCAGGCTCATTGACCGAGTTAGATTTGACGTGTACGAAGTTTCGTGCTCTAAAGCCTCCTGGAACGTCTCAAAATCTGTCATCCATTCCACAGCAAACTGGTTACTTACTATGTCTATCTACAAATTGAATAACTTTACACTATGTATTTTTATAAATCTTATGTTTGATTTCAATGTCAAAGTGTACAAAACACAAAATATTTCAGTATTCAACAAAAAAATTATTTTGATTGAAATGCATGAGATTTATTCATTACACAATCTTGAAATTATCTGTGTAGTAAAATTTCACGAATTATTATTGCTTTACAAAGTATATCTGAAAGTGTAGATTTTCATCAACTTTCTCACATAATATAATTTTATTCAACTCGTGCAATAAATTCAGTATTGAACTTACACTCATTCAAAATCCTCTATTTAATAAAAATGAAATTACACTAGTGTAATAACACTTTGACGTGACGTCATTTGCGCTATATAGAAACATAGCGTTCAAGCACGCTAATGTTAGCGTTCCACTATAGGCGCATCATTGAAAAATTACTCATTTTAACAGTTTACTGTACTTATTTTATATACATGTATGTGATAAATAGAATATTATATTTGTGTAGATTCAATACTAAATTTATTGAACTCATTGAATAAAACAATATTATGCTCGCCAGGCGCTCGCATAATATAATTTTATTCAACTCGTTCCATGAATTTAGTATTAAACTACACTCATTCAATATCCTCTATTTATCACTCAATAAACTATAAAGAATGAATAGTTTTGGTGAAGTTGTATCAAACATACTTTGTTCATTGCTAGAAGGAAAGGTAACTTGGTTTTATACAGTATACTACAGGCATATGTCATATTGGACATAAAAGTGACCGGGCTCACACTGCGGGATGTGTCCATTACATAAACAACCACAGTTGGAAAAGACGATGCCTGAAAATATAAATGTAATACATTTCCTTGCTATCAACAAAAGATAAGATCTTAGGCTATCAACATAAGAGCTAGCAGCAAGTGAATGTACCTATGTGGCCAGTAATCTGCACTGTTCACAATTCAGGTAGTACATATTTTAAAATTTTCCCTTAAATTTAAAATTTAACGATGAATAGTCTTGTCAAGATTGAAAGATGAACAAGTCCACTTTAGGGTAAGGGTTAATCGACAAGCATTTTTATAAATACATGTATGATATTAAAAGACAAAAACAGACTTTATGACAATTAATTATAGCACATGCATTTGTGTACATGTATAGTATAACATACAAAACAGAGTCTATTTTAACAATGCCATTCACAGTAAAAGAGAAAACTATTACCACAATTTCTTAATGTTAAAGGGACTCCACTGAGGTCCAAAAGCCTAAAAACATAAAATTTGAATTCCTAAAATAGATCAACCGTGACACTTACAACAGAGAGATACCATGTGCAAAAAATATTTAAAAAATATACTAAGAATAATTGAACATTTTATTTTCATGCTATTTTAGTCCAAATGAGTGAAAAGCGTTGCAACGCTTTTCAATTTTGAATCTTTTATCACAATTTGGAAAGTCGGACTGAGCATAGGATTTGAAATTTTGCATACAATTTATTGGTCTAGATCTACATCAAATGGAACATGAATCTCAAAATATTATTTCCAGTTCCGTCATGTCAAAACACCTCAGTTGAGTCGCTTTAAAACCTCAGTTGAGTCCCTTTAAAACCTCAGTTGAGTCCCTTTAAAACCTCAGTTCAGTCCCTTTAATACAGTACAACCTCTGCAGAGCAACACTCTTTGAAAAACAAAGATTTTTGTTGTCACTAAAAGGTGTTGCTCTATTTATTGTGAAGTCTTACTTCTAGAAAAACTAACACTTTTACACAGAGAGCAAATTCAGGTACTATAAACATCTTACTGTGAAAAGAAATCTTACCAAAGCTTCTGTAATAATAGAGCCTGAGGCTGACCAAGTGAATACTTCAATCTGTCCAGGTGTGTCTATGATAATATACCTGTAAATAGTACAGGTGAGAATTCGTCAGTCAGGATTATATAGAAAATCTTAACAAGATAGCCTTTTTATATATCGAATAGTTTTCCTTGGGTTTAAAGTATACAGCTACACTGTAAATATCATTTTGTGAGTTTCCAGGTCCACCTCCTTGCAATAATTCAGGCAGACATAAACATATGATTTAATCAACCCTAAAATTGCAGTTAGCTGACGGTTACTTGAAAGAATCTTAGATCCGTAATCATGGGACACTATGATTGGATGTCAGTGATCTTATTCACATGGTCATTGAGTTTTCTTTTTTAACTCCATGATATTTCAAAATGCTTAGAGTCTTTACATTATAGGAACTAACTTTGTAAAAATATCTCACTATTTTCACATCAAACATTATAAACACATTCCAATACTTCCATTTAGTTGGATTGGAATAAGCAACAAATACCCATCTATCTTCAACTAATGTCAAACCCCTTGCGGGGACGTAGGCATGTCTTATATGACCTTTAGTGTACAAGTCACCAAATCAAAAATATTAGAACAGTATTAAGATTAATTCTTACTTGCATTCATCTTTAGTCTTCTTCTCTGCAAACTGCATGACTTGATCAAATCTTGTAGCAAACAAATTCAATGATGTGACAATTCCACCATTTGGACCAAGGCCATATCTATACTTGGTTAAGGACTTACTTTATGTAACCAAAGTTTTTAATTTGTAACTAAGAATCTATTTCTTGTGTACCGGATAAAAAAAAAACACATAACGAGAAAAATAAACATCAATCATACTTATTTTCAAAATTGTAAAATTGCAACTTTTATGTCTAACACGAGGAGGTAATTAGGACACAGGGAACAAATAGATAAAGATGAGAAATGGAATTACATGCAGGAGAAATAATGGACAAATGATTATTTTTGTAATTTAAAGTAAATTCATTCTTACATTGGTTGTAATTAATGATATAAATCATAATTGCCAATTATTAATTGATTAAATTCTGCAGTTTTATGGATTAAAATTCTTACTTTTGTTACATTATATAAGTTTTTACAATGTATTCTTTATCCTTTTTTTAATACTTTTTTTAATATGTACAATTTTATCATTTGAAGAATAATTTATATTCTTATTTTTCAAAGAATATTTTATATTCTGATTTATCTTTATACATCATATGATCTACATATCCATGTCAAAATGGTCCTGAGTGTTTAGTTAACAAAAGGATACTGTTTCATCACTTCTTTATAGTTGACAGTATCTCTTATATCTGAAATTATATTTGAGCCGCGTCATGACAAAACCAACATAGTGCGTTTGAGACCTGCATGGATCCAGACCAGCTTGCGTATCTGCGCAGTCTGATCAGGATCCATGCTGTTCCCTATCAGCTTCTCTACTTGTTATAGGGTTTGTAAGCGAACAGCTTGGATCCTGATCAGACTGCACTGACGCGAATCCACTATGTTGGTTTTGTCGTGCCGTGGCTCATATTTTATTTCTATACTTTTCAACACAAATACTTATATAAAATCTTATACCTACTCATTTATAAAGTAAAATAAAAAAGAATGCCTCTAGAGCATCAATCAAATGCTATCTATGTCCCTATTGACAGACATAAAATATTGATACTGTACAGTACCATAACAACCAGAATACACACCAAACATTATGTCTTGTAGAGAGTTAATATCTTTTTTCAAACTAATATTTGTTTCAAAGCTCCTTTAAATGATGTTCACACAGCACACTATGCAGACACATTGTTTTGTTGAGTTTTAAGTCACACCAATACTTCATACAGCAACTTTTCTGCTTTACTGATGGAGGAAGACCTAAGGTGCCCCTCCATGCGTTTTTTCAGACACAAGTGGGCATCTGCATAGAACCACCAACATTCTGTAAGCTAGGTGGTTAGCTTCCTCACATGAAAGACTCCAAAGTGAGAGGCAAGTGGTTCAAACAAATATTAATAATAACAAGATATGTTTGTAAAACATGTATGCCCCCTATCAGCAGCCAATTATTCATGTGATAAGGTAATTATGCATGACTTCTGACCCAGTGATCAAACAATTAATAAGGGTTATCAAGTATCTACTGGTCATGACCTTGACCTTTGACCCCTTGACCCAAAACTCAATAGGGGTCATCTGCTGGTCAAGACCAATCATCATACAAAGTTTGAAGTTCCTAGGCCTAAGCGTTTTAAGTTAATTGATCAGAAACCGTTTTTACTTACAAGGTCAATGTGACCTTCACCTTTGACCCCTTGACCCTAAAAACAATAGGTCATCTGCTGGTCATGACCAATCACCATACCAAGTTTGAAGTTCCTAGGCCTAAGGGTTCTTTAGTTATTGATCGGAAAGCATTTTTACCTACAAGGTCAATGTGACCTTGCCCTTTGACCCCTTAACCCCAAAATCAATAGGGGTCATCTGCTGGTCATGACCAATCACCATACCAAGTTTGAAGTTCCTAGGCCTAAGGGTTCTTTAGTTATTGATCGGAAACTGTTTTTACCTAAGAGGTCAATGTGACCTTGACCTTTGACCCCTTGACCCCAAAATCAATAGGGGTCATCTACTGATCATGACCAATCACCATACCAAGTTTGAAGTTCCTAGGCCTAAGGGTTCTTTAGTTATTGATCGGAAACTGTTTTTACCTAAGAGGTCAATGTGACCTTGACCTTTGACCCATTGACCCCAAAATCAATAGGGGTCATCTACTGATCATGACCAATCACCATATCAAGTTTGAAGTCCCGAGGCCTAAGGGTTCTTTCGTTATTGATCGGAAACCGTTTTTAACTACAAGGTCAATGTGACCTTGACCTTTGACCCCTTAAACCCCAATATCAATAGGGGTCATCTACTGATCATGACCAATCACCATATCAAGTTTGAAGTCCCTAGGCCTAAGGGTTCTTTAGTTATTGATCGGAAACCATTTTTACCTACAAGGTCAATGTGACCTTGACCTTTGACCACTTAACCCCAAAATCAATAGGGGTCATCTGCTGGTCATAACCAATCACCATACCAAGTTTGAAGTTCCTAGGCCTAAGGGTTCTTTTGTTATTGATCGGAAACCGTTTTTACCCAAGAGGTCAATGTGACCTTGACCTTTGACCCCTTGACCCCAAAATCAATAGGGGTCATCTACTGATCATGACCAATCACCATACCAAGTTTGAAGTTCCTAGGCCTTAAGGTTCTTTACTTATTGATCAGAAACCGTTTTTGCTTACAAGGTCAATGTGACCTTGACCTTTGACCCCTTGACCCCAAAATCAATAGGGGTCATCTACTGATCATGACAAATCACCATACCAAGTTTGAAGCTCCTAGGCCTTAAGGTTCTTTAGTTATTGATCGGAAACCGTTTTTGCTTACAAGGTCAATGTGACCTTGACCTTTGACCCCTTGACCCCAAAATCAATAGGGGTCATCTACTTGTCATGACCAATCACCATACCAAGTTTGAAGTTCCTAGGCCTAAGGGTTCTTTAGTTATCACTCGGAAACCATTTGGTCTATGGACCGACAGACCGACGGACCGACAAGTGCAAAGCAATATACCCCCTTTTCTTCGAAATGGGGGCATAATAATATTTGTTAAGTGATGAAAGGGAATGAAATGACACTTATATCAAATAATCAAATCACACACAAATTTAGTTTACTTGTAGACATCATGTACATCCATGAATGTCCTCAGAATACTGCAACTGTTACAATTATTATAATAGATACATTAAAAGATTGTAATGCAGTTTTGAAAAGATACATCTGTAACAACTATCAAGTGAGCCGCGTCATGACATCTGCGCAGTCTGATCAGGATCCATGCTGTTTGCTATCAGTTTCTCTACTTGTTATAGAGTTTGTATGCGAACAGCATGGATCCTGATCAGACTGTGCGGATGCGCAGGCTGGTCTGGATCCATGCTGGTTGCAAAGCCATTATGTTGGTTTTGTCATGGCGCGGCTCAAGTGTTTTAAATTATAATAAAAACTAACCAATGTTTGCTGGAAAAGGTACTTCATGTACCGCTGGATCTAAATTGATCACATAGGGAGGTGTTTTATTTGCATGCAAATGCCCAACAATTCTCTGAAAATACAACAAAATTTATTGAAAATAACTTTGCAGTAATTTTCCTGCTTATATAACAGACCCCAATAAAAGGCATTTCCAAATTAAAAATTTTCTTTAAAATCAAGCAGTTTTCCCAAAAATCTGAACTTAAACCTGCTTTTTTACTTCCCAAATCAGCAATTTTAGCAATAATTTTCACCAACATCAAGAGGCCTCTTCCCAATTAAGTGAGAAAAATCACTGCTACAATCCTGTACATATAAACTAACTCCAGAATGAAGAACATTTGGGTTTTTCCCAGCTAATCTGTAGATCCAAACAAATTTACAGTTACATCTTCTAAAATAATCCCATCAGGTTGACTAATCTATTATGACAGATACTTAGTGCACTGTAAAGCTATAATGGTAAAAGATTGTTTGTACCTACAGATTAGCTGCCGCTGCTGGGAAAAACTCACATTTGCTTAGTTCACGCTAGCATCTATTAAGTACTGACATAATAAAAATTAGCTTAATAAACAAAGAAATATCAATTGTGAAAAAACCTTGGTCTATTTCATGTCTTTATTTGATGTAAATTTGAAAATATATTTTCCTAAACAGATGTAGACCCGAAATCGAGAGAAGAGAGAAACGTTTTAATATTATTATTATAGCACTTATTTTTCACTTTTTCTTAATATCTTTCTATCTTTTTTCCTATTCAGGAAATAATGTAAATAATAATCAAGATAAACAACACAAGAGAATGTATTCAAAGATTTTTTTTTAAAATCATCACCTTTTCTTTAAATAAGTTGTTAATTAAACAATAAAGCACATTAGTTAACTAGTTTTGATGACATCTAGATATCATAAATCTTTTTTTTGTCTTGCAATAATAATTATTCACATTATTTCTTGAGAAGAATAAGTTAATGAAGAAAAATTTGCATATTTTTAGTGGCAAATAATTAATAATAAAAATATGGCCGGGTTGACCAATTATCAGATTGACTTGGGGTCGGATTGACTAATTTGGGGCCGGATTCACTTGAGGCCGGGTTGACTTAGGGCCTGATTGACTTGTATCGGCCAAATCTATGTTCTAAGATATTTTTGTTCTTTGCTAGAATCTCGCTGGAAGGGGAGATATTGCGGTGGGGGGAAAATCCCGGGATCCGGGACGCCCAGGATCGTATTAGATATAGAGGGAAAACAAATAAACTATATTTATTGATGATTATTGTCGTAATGAAAGGCAATTAAACGTTAAGTTTTTATTTTTTTATTGTATGTAATGAACGTTAAATTATTTAACTTAGGATAGAAATATATTTAGAGCTATTTATTAACAAACTTAAAATGCAGAAATTACAATACTTATAATTATACGCCTAATTAATTGGAAAAATTAAAGACTATATTCTTGAATTGGTCAAATCCCGGGATCCTATATGTTTTAATACGATCCCGGCTTTTCTGAAAACTATATTCTTGAACTGGTCAATTCCCAGGATCCCTATATGTTTTTATACGATCGCGGCTTATCTGAATTTCCGGGATCTCTATATCTTTTAATACAATCCCCAAAATCGTGAAAAAAATACATTATTTTTAAAGATTTTCATAACTACTACAAATCAAACTTATTCAGAAATCGCTACAAAACATTCAAATGATGATGATAATAACAATAATAATAAGAATAATACACCGAGAGTATGTGGTCAATTCCCGGGATTACTATATGTTTAATATGATCCTGGGTCCCGGCTTTTCTATAGGCGATCCCGGGGTTTTCCCCCCTCCAGATAGGGTTTGCCTAAAATACGAAAGTGAGATTTTAGACGAAAGTGAGCGAAAGTGACTTTTGGAATTTGAATTGTACCGTTCTAATAGAATTTTTTCACTAAAATTGCTGTTTGTAGACGTATTATCTATATTATTCGCAACTTATTTTATATATTATAATAAATAACCATAATCATGATTTAATCGCCATTTATTGGCGTATTTCTATACAAGTTCAGCGATATTCCTTTCTCTTGCATAGAAAAATACGAAAGTGACTTGTAAAGTATTAAATATAGAGTATAAATTGAAAATGTACTAAATTTGCAGTTTGTGTATTATAAGAAATTAATATTCTTAATTTTGTATACTAATTATTTTGATGATTTATAGTTTTATACCCCATTTTTTTAGCATAATTTCTATATACAATATCAGCGCTCTTCCTTTCGCTTACATTGAAAAATACGAAAGTGACTTGTAAAGTATCAAATAAGGAGTTTGAATTGAAAATGTACTTAAATTGCAGTTTGTAAACGTATATTTTCAGAAATTAATAATTAGATATTTAACACTATTTTTCAATTAAACTCTATATTTGATATTTAAGAGGTCAGTTTCGTATTTTCTATGTGAGCGAAAGGAAGATTGCTGAACTTGTATATATAAAATTATGTAGAAGAAAATGGGGTAAAAATCATCATAATGATTATATTTGAAAATAGATAATATTAATTTTTGATATTTTACGCCTGAAAAATGCAATATATGTTTTACTTTCAATTCAATGCTTTTACAAGTCACTTGCGTATTCTTCAATGTGAGCGAAAGGAAGATATTAGAACTTGTGTATAGAAATTGTGCAAATAAATGGCAATTAAAGCATCATAGAGATTATTTTTGAAAAGAAATATTATAAGTTGCTAATAATATACGTCTGCAAACAGAAAATTCATCGTAAAATTCTATTAAAACAGTACAATTCAAATTTTAAAAGTCACTTTCCCTCACTTTCATCAAAAATCTCACTTTCGTATTTTAGGCATACCACTCCAGATATTGCCCATGCACAAAGTAACACAATATCTAAATGTGTAGTATCCCTGTTTCTCATATTCTCGGGGTTTCTCGTATTCTCGTGGAATAATTAAAACGGATGGAAGCGACGCTCGCGACTTCCGTCAATATCCGAAAACATGTCTATTTAGCAGAGCATTTTCATCTCCAATAAATTTTTTTAAAGAAATGCGACAAAAACAGATAAAAACCCAAAATAACTGTGGAAATAATAGTAAAATCCAGAGAATAAACATTAAATTTATTAATTTTCCCCCAAAAATCATCAATTTTTCTAGTT